>NC_092340.1:134682500-134982500 GCF_046630445.1 Rutidosis leptorrhynchoides | reverse complement strand
TTCAGATTCTATCCTAAAAATATATTTTAACAAAAATAGATATAAAAATATACACGATCCTAATTTCTCGAGCACCAGTCAGGGACACACTAAAAGTAAATAAAAGTTAAGTTTAGAGTGCTTACGTATCAATATTGAGATTCAATATTGCAGGATATTATTTAGACGCAACAGAGATGACAAACACTAGTTTGTCTCATGAGCAAAACCCCCGATCCGTACCCATAACTTTCATAGATTTGACCCATAATCTCCTTAATATTATCCCATTCATAAAACCAGTTTTGGAACACTTGGATAGAACCCCGTCATAGAATCTTTGTATAAATTTTGGTACAATAAATACTCTTGATCTTAAAATTAATACTAATCTTAATCTTTAATCTTAATAATAATTTTAATAATAATAATAATAATAATAATAATAATAATAATAATAATAATAATATAAATTTTATAAGTTTACAGAGTATTATTATGTGTATATATGTGTGTGTGCGATGTTTGATGAAATGAAAAATAATAGAAGGCCTTTTAAAGAAAATTTTCGTCACCTAACTACTTTATGTCGGCAAAACATTACACGATTCGTGTAAATGGGTACACGATTCGTGTAAGGTATAGTCACGAAAGTTGTAGATTTTTGAGTTACGGTCGTTTGGACACCAAGATCACCCTTTTTCGAGTCCGAATGAATTAGTTATGATTTTTCTCGTGCAAGTGCGCAGGTTTAGTGATTTCCAACATTTTAACTTGAAATCTTGTGATGAAATGTTGTAGTCTTTTGGTGCTCATTAAAAATCTTTATATTATCTTTATTTTTATTTTTATATCATTGAAAATCCCTAAAAATATTTTATAATCAAATTATATTATATCAAAAAAAAATGTTCGTTGTTTAACTAAGTATTTTTAAATACAAAACGTTTTATATTTAGCTAAAGACTATATTTAATCATTTTGTAAAAATACATAAATATATATTTAATAAACACGCTTTATTTAAATATTCATTTTTATTAAAATCACGGACCGTTATCATTTACAATTTGTCAAAAGGTTTCAAGAAAAATTCCAACTTTTAAGATAACGTTAAAAATCTTTATTCTTATCAAAATGGTTTGATAATAATTTGACGAAAGTGGTTTCAGATATTTATAAAAATTATAATCCTTTTTAAAGAAGACGTGACATATAAATCATATTTTATAATTTCTAAAATAATAACAGATAACTATATTAAACTTAATAATTACACCTTGACATGTAGTAAAAATATATTATCTTTTACTCTCGCCGATAAATATAGTATTCTTATATCGAAACCAAATATTACATATCTAATACCTTGTTAACGTTATCAATTAATAAATATATATCATATATACACATAAAAGTTCGTAAATCGTTAGGCTTGGTCAATGGGTAACTAATCATTCAAATATAGATTTCAGACTTTCTAGACTCAACATTAAGGTTTTTGCTTATCGTGTCGGAAATATATAGAGTTTAAGGTTTAAATTTGGTCGGAAATTTCCGGGTCGTTACATGGTCTAAGGGATTTAGGCGACTTGAGATAGGTGCCTAGACTTAGACTTTATTGTGTATGCGCTTTTATGCGGGACTTGTAGGACTTTGGGTCAAATCGGGAATTGTTAGTACTTTAGTTTATGTGAACTAACCTCGTGCTAATTGAATTGTGTTGTGTTTAGCAATCATCAAGCGAGATGGATGTTGTACTAGCGAGTTAATGCGACGTGTTCGCGTAACAATGATTAGCTACCATTGTTACGGGTGCAAATCGTGTCAAAAAAGTAATGTACGACGATTGTTGAGTAAGATGGAGTAGTGTGGGGTATACGTATATGCATACGTGTTATGTCCTTTTGTTCGTTCGTTGTTTAATCTTTTCCGTTTTATAGAATGAAGATGAGAAATGGACACGACACCGAAAATGGGGGTACGAGTGAGGACGTTGAGTTCATGGCCAAAGTTGAGGCCATCTTTAAACGTCAAAAGGCGGAGTTCCTCGAGGATGTTAAGAAAATGTTTCTAGATACGATTGACGAGCAATTAGTGAATGTAGTCAAGGAGCAAGTGAAGGTCGTTCATCAAGAGGATAATGTGGGGAGACGGGACTTCTTTTATAAGAATTTTAAGGATTCTCAACCTCCCACCTTTGAAGGTGAACGAGACCCTCTCAAGAGTGCCCGATGGATCTCCGATATGGAGGGGGCTTTCCGTACTTGTGAATGTCCTCTTGATAAGAAGACAAGGTATGGTTGTAGCATGTTAAGGGGTGACGCTAAGCTATGGTGGGATGCGAAAATCCAAGTTTATGGTGAAGAACAATGCATGGATTTTACTTGGGATGAATTCAAGGTAGAGTTTTTCGATGAGTACTGAACTTCGGCCGATCTAACTAGGCTTAAGGACGAGTTAAGTTCCTTTAGGTAAGGGTCGATGGATTTGAACACTCTCAAATCCATGTTTTTGTCCAAGACCCAATTTTGCCCGGAGTATGTCGGGAATGATAAAATATTGAAAGAAGATTTCTATCGAATCTTGAATGATAACTATGAAGAGAAAATTAGTGTGAACGTGGTGAAGAGCTTTGATGAATTGTTCAATATGGCGAAGGGTTTTGAGGCGCTTGTGTTGAGAAAGAGTAGTTTTACTTTTGGTAAGAGGAAGTTCGAGAATTCGAATCAATCGAGCTTTTCCAACAAAAAGAACAAGAAGGGCTCTGAAAGTGTTAATAGTGTGAAGAAAGGTGGCTCCGGTGGTCATGTACCCACTTGCTATACTTGTGGGTAAAAAGGTCACATCTCTCGTGATTGCCCCAACTCACCTTCCACACCCAAATTTACTTGTTTCAATTGTGGTAAAGAAGGGCACAAGAGGCCCGAGTGTCCCGAGTTGCGCAATGATAATGTTAAGCGGTTAGAAAAGGCGGCGGGTACGGCTAGAGGTCGAAATTATTTGATGACCAATGATGAAGCTAAACAATCGAACGAAGTTGTCTCAGGTACTTTCATGGTTAACTCTAATCCGGCAAGGATTCTATTTGATAGTGGTGCAAATTTGTCTTTTGTGTCACCTCGATTTGTACCTAAACTTAATAAGCTATTAGCTAAGTTAAGTCGTCCGGTAGAAGTCGAAATAGCGGACGGCAAGACGGTGCTAGTGGATGACGTATGTAAAAATTGTGATGTTGTGTTTGGTGCCGAAAACTTTAAAATTGATCTCATTCCTATGACTTTGGGCGATTTTGATATCGTTTTGGGTATGGATTGGCTCGATCATAATAGAGCCGATATTGCATGTCACGAAAAATTTATTCGTGTAAAGGCCCCAAGTGGGGGAGAGTTAATTATTCACGGCGATAAACGAAGAAGACTTGTGCCGATATGTTCTTTTGCACGGGCACATCGTTTTCTTCTTAGTGGTGGCATGACTTATCTTGCCCATGTTGTGGATACTCATGATGAGCCACCACCCATTCGTAAAATTCCGGTGGTTAGTGAATTCGAAGACGTTTTTCCGGACGAGTTACCAGTTGTTCCGGTGGAAAGACAAGTAGAATTTCGCATCGAGTTGGTTCCGGGGGCTACCCCCATTGCTAAAACTCCTTATCGTTTAGCACCGACGGAAATTCAAGAGTTGTTAAATCAAACCCAAGAGTTGCTTGAAAAGGGTTTCATTCGACCGAGCTCCTCGCCATGGGGTACTCCGGTCTTGTTTATATGCGGATGTGCATCGATTATCGGGAGTTGAACAAAGTGACGATCAAGAATCGCTATCCATTACCTAGGATCGACGATTTGTTTGACCAACTCCAAGGTGCAACGTATTTCTCTAAGATCGACCTACGGTCTGGCTATCACCAAATGCGGGTCCGTGAGGAAGATATTGAGAAAACGGCTTTTCGAACGCGTTATGGGCATTTCGAGTTTGTAGTTATGCCTTTTGGTCTTACAAATGCACCGGCGGCATTCATGGATCTTATGAACCGAGTGTGCCAACCTATGTTGGACAAGTCGGTGATTGTGTTCATTGACGACATACTAGTCTACTCGAAAAGTATGAACGAACATGAACGTTAATTGCGTGAGGTATTGAAGACATTACGAAAGGAGAAGTTGTATGCTAACTTCTCTAAATGTGAATTTTGGCTAAGGGAGGTTCAATTCCTTGGCCACATTGTGAACAAAGACGGTATTCAAGTAGATCCGGGGAAGATAGAGACGGTGAAGAGTTAGAGACAACCGAGTACGCCTACGAAAATCCGAAGTTTTCTCGGATTGGCCGGTTATTATCGTTGGTTTATCCAAGACTTTTCTAAAATCGCTTCTTCGTTGACGAAATTGACAAGGAAGAACACGAGGTTTGTTTGGGAGAATGAGCAAGAGATTGCTTTTCAATTGTTAAAAGAGAAATTGTGTCAAGCTCAGGTGTTAGTGTTGCCGAAAGGGGTAGAAGACATGACGGTTTATTGTGATGCTTCTTTAAATGGGCTTGGGTGTGTTTTGATGCAAAGAGGTAAAGTCATCGCTTACGCCTCTTGACAATTAAAGGAACACGAAAAGAGATACCTGACTCACGATCTTGAATTGGCGGCGGTGGTGCATGCGTTGAAAATTTGGCGCCATTACTTGTATGGTGTCAAGTGTACAATTTATTCGGATCATAAGAGTTTGAAACATCTCTTTAATCAACGAGATTTGAATTATCGTCAACGTAGGTGGATGGACGTGGTAAAAGACTATGATTGTGAGATACTTTATCATCCGGGCAAGGTAAATGTAGTCGCGGATGCGTTAAGTCGAAAGAGTCATCACCCGGCGTTACGATTGGGATTGTTACGTATGATTATTACTAACGATTTTCTTGAAAAACTCGGCGTGATTCAAATAGAGGCTTACGTTCACAACAAGCATGTGGAGCGAATTGTAGGACAATCAGAGTTCATTACTATGGGCTCGCGTGGTTTGTTGTCATTTCAAAAAAGAGTGTGGGTACCTAAGATGGGTGGTAACCGACAAGTGCTACTTGATGAAGCACATAAGTCAAAGTATTCCATTCATCCGGGCGCAACAAAAATGTATCTTGATTTAAGGAAAGATTATTGGTGGCCGGGCATTAAACGTGATGTTGTGAATTATGTTGAGCAATGCGTCACGTGTTTGCAAGTTAAAGCCGAGCACCAAAAGCCGTATGGTAAGTTACAACCGTTAGAAATTCCGAAATGGAAATGGGAGCACATTACCATGGATTTCATCACAAAGTTACCTAAAACAGCGAGAACCCAGTTTGATTCGATTTGGTTTATAGTTGATCGACTGACGAAGAGTGCTTTGTTTCTTCCCATTAAAGAAGCGATTTCGTCGGAGACCTTGGCTAGGTTGTTTATCAAGGAAGTTATCTCTCGACAAAGAGTTCCTATATCTATTATTTCGGATCGAGATACCCGTTTTACATCTCGGTTTTGGGAGAAATTTCATGAAGATATGGGTACGCAATTAAAATTAAGTACGGCGTATCATCCTCAAACGGACGGTCAAACCGAACGTACGAATCAAACTTTGGAAGATATGTTACGGGCATGTATCATCGATTTTGGTGGTAGTTGGGACGAGCACTTACCTTTGGTGGAATTCTCGTACAATAATAGTTATCATACTAGTATTGGGATGCCAACTTATGAGATGCTTTATGGGCGTAGGTGTCGAACCCCGATTTGTTGGGGTGAAGTGGGACAAAAGGAAATTGGGAGTACCGATTTGGTTTTAGAGACGAATAGCAAGATTGATGTGATTCGAGAGCATTTGAAAAAGGCTCAAGATAGGCAAAAGTCGTATGTCGACAAACGTAGACGAACGATCGAATTTCAAGAAGGTGACATGGTGATGCTTAAGGTTTCACCATGGAAAGGTATTATTCGATTCTGGAAACGAGGAAAGTTAGCTCCTCGGTTTATTGGACCATTTAAGGTTTTAGCTCCTCTGTAAGTGTCTTGCGGATGATTAATCTTGGGTGCTCTTAGACGAGATCAAGCTAAACAATAAGTTAGAATATATTGAGGAACCGATTGTCATACTTGATGAGAAGGTCAAAAGGTTGAGGCATAAAGAGGTCAGAACTTTTAAAGTTCAATGGCGTCGTAGTAAGGGTTCCGAGTTTATTTGGGAGCCCAAAGAGTTTGTGTTGGTTTATATTCCTTCTTGTCATGCGGCTTGGATCGCAAGATTCAAGTGGGGGAGAGTTGTAACATCCCGTTTTTCCCGTACGTATCGAAAGGTACTCACTTAATCATTTGTACATTTGTAACTCGTTAGCTTATGCATAAATGTATATATATATATATACAAATATGTATACTTGATAATGTGTGCATGTATAAGTTTAATCATGGGTTTGGTTAGCGTTAAGTCCTGTTGAAGGCTAGGTGAATATAGGAAGCGGGTTTGGAATGTATAAATTAAATAAAATCGAAAATTGTTTAAATCGGTCGAGCTGTTCAGATACCGCCTTAGGCCGCACCGCGACAATTGGGTCCGCGCCGCGGCATATAAAGCAATTCCAGATCAGAAGTCAAGTTAAAAGGGGTCGTTTTTCCTTCGTTAGGTCGCGCCGCGACCTATGGCCCGCGCCGCGGCACCTCTGCAGTTCTGACTCCGATTTTAGCTCAAATTAAATAAATTTAAGGGGCAAATTGGTAATTTAACATGTGGATCTGATGGGAGCATTAAACCTCCACCAGTAGTTCATTTATTTCATTTCCTTTTCTATTTTCTTTCCAATTTCTCTCCCAAAACACAAAATCCACTTAGTTTAATCTTGAGATTTGGAGTTGAAGATTTGTGAATCAAACCTAGGAGCGAGATTTAAAGTTGTTCTCCTTGTTACTAGCTACAAGAAGACAGTCTTGGTAAGTTCTAACTTTATGTTTTAATTTTTAATTGGTTAATGACTAGGGTTTGGGTTACTAGAGATTTGTATGACCCATTTGAGGGTAAAATGGGTGAGTTTGGGTTATGTTGTTGTAAGGAAACCCTAATAGCCACTATTTAGGGTTTTGGCCTTGTGATTTGAGGTTGTAAGTGTCAATTGGTGTTGCTAGTCACTAATTCACTTTAAGATTTATGAAAGAAGTGTAAATGGGTAAGTTTGACTTGATTGTGAGTCTAAGTAATATAAAATGGGTCAAAATGTACTAGTTGGCCTAATTAGATGAAATGGGTATGGATTACCCTAAGTTTTGTGTTAATTGAAGTTAATAGACTTTAATTCACCAGTCTTAGTGATTAAAGTCGAGTCTTGGCCATTTATGGGAGGTTGTGTGTAGTTGAGTCATTTAATGCAAATTGGGTCATTAAATGCTCAAGTGGGAGTATTGTGGTTAATCCCACTAGTTGTGAAATTGAATGTGCACTTAATGATTTAGGTACATTGCATTGAAGCTCGGAAGTGCTAAATCACCATCCTTGTGACAAGGTGAGTGGAATAAGTATACTTGTACGTATATGATGTGCTTATTTATACGTAAGGATATGTGTTGTCCTAGTTAGTGATATATGTGTTGTACACTAACGATTTATGAACGGATATGTGTTGTCTAATTTAGCAATATATGTGTTGTATGCTAACGGTTTATTAAATGGATATGTGTTGTCCAAATTGGTGTTATATGTATTGTACACTAATGATCTTATGAACGGATATGTGTTGTCCAAGGGTTGGTGATATATGTGTTGTGCACTAACGGTTGTTACGAACACCGATGGGAATTTTAAGTACCATTCCTTTTTGCTATTGGTTAACCATGGTTGTGTGATTGTGTAATTAGCATATTAAATTATGAACTATATGCTATTGTCGGTTGCTAGCTCCTTGTGGATTGTGGATTGTAGTTTATGCATGATGTTTGCATGTTTGTCGAATAGCTAGCTTGTATGCGGTATTGTGTAAGTGATTGCAAGTAAGTAGGTTATATATAAACATGTATAATTATTGCATTCCCTAAGAATTAGCTTACCCCTCTCGTTGTTTATCTTTTTAGTTGCAGGTGCAGATAAGGGCAAAGGGGTTATCGGGCACTAGGTGGCCTTTTATGATGTTTTGTTGAAGTTTGAAAGTTGGCCTAACGTTTTGGGTAGTTTAGTCCCAAACCATGCTCAAAGGGTCGTTTGGATTATAAACTATCGTTGTAGTGGGTCAACTTGTATTGAACTTAATTAATGGCCTTCGTGCCTTTTTGTAAACATTTAAATTGTTGAACGTTTAAATGGAACTTGTGGATTGGTTTACATATTTTATTGCCGCATAAATGTGTATCATTACAAAAAAAAATTATCGTATGGAATACGGGTTGGGTTGTTTCATTAAAAATACCGAGTTTGCAAACATATTGTTTTATATCACATTTGATATTTTACGTCTTGTCGTCAAAATTAGTAGCTTTTGCTGATCAGTCTTTGAAAGTGCACTGTTTTACCCTGTTTTGTACATGAGATAACTACAAACATATATATACATACTTTTATATATATATATATATATATATATATATATATATATATATATATATATATATATATATATATATATATATATATATATATATATATATATATATATTTATTTATTTTTTTTATAAAACCTTTTATTTATTAAAACAATTTAAATGAATAATTTTTAAAATTTTGTTTCCTTTTACTTTAGGTAGTTTCGGTATGTTTACCTAGTCCGTCCCTCGACAAAATTTAAAATTTGTCGTTAAAGCGATTGTTTTAAAAGCAAAGATTTTTGGGTTTTTTTAATTTTTTTTTTTTTGGTATATTTTAGATCAATAATATTAAAAATAATGATAACAAAATTTGTCGCCCCGCCCTCGGGTAAAACAACTTCGGTTCAACAACCTAGTTTTCAACTTACGACGAATTTTAGAAATCATATTTTTAACTTAATTAAATAAAGTACATTTTTTTTAATCACACAAAAATTAAATTTAAAAATGCGTATTAATTTAATATAAAACCTACAAAACAAAAATTCCGAATGGGGGGAGAAAACTAGTTCTTTAGTGTCTGCTAGTGGAAAAGACCAATCGGATTCCACTCTCGGAACTACACGAGAATAGAACAACTAACTGTAGACAATGTTTTCTTTTTAGAACAATTGAATCTCCCCATACTTAGGTAGCTGTGGTGTCGAAATTGTGATTAACTTCATTGTTAATTTCTTTTGGACCATAATCAACTTGCATATCTGTGACTTTTGCTTTAAGCCATTGGTCGGATTCTTGTGTAATATCCACAAATTCAACTAGTTTCGCCTTTTCTTTAGGCGATAGATTGGATACTAACCGGTTACATAACTTAAAGTTCCCCTTGGTTCTAGCATCGCGAATCCGTTTAATAAGTTTCTTCATTGAACTGTTAATAACGGAGTCATTTAATTTTGTATCAACAACGGGGTTCTTTGTTATCAGGTCATCATTAGGTGTTACTTCATTTTCCCCACACTTAGACGTTTTATTATTGTTAAGCACTACCGTTGGAGTTGGTAAAACAATATGGTTCTTACCAATCGTTTTTGTTGGTTCAACGGTTTTGGTTGGTGGAGATTTAGACTTTCGACTCACAAAGGTGATCGATTTTTCATCATTACTAAGTGTCATTCTACCCTCTCTTACATCAAATAATGTCTCGGTGGACGCTAAGAATGGTCGACCTAAAATTAGAGGAATGTTTGGGTCCTCTTCTATGTCAATGACAATAAATTCGACTAAAAAGGTTAAATTACCCACTTGAACGGGTAGGTTGTCAGCAATTCCAACTGGGTGCCTAATGATTTGATCAAAGAGTCGAACACTCATTTTCGTTGGACTTAACTCACCTACTCCTAATCTCTTATATAATGAAAGAGGCATTACACTCACACTTGCACCTAAATCTGCTAGTGCATCATACATGACATAATCACTAAGTAGACAAGGAACAATAAATTCACCCGGATCACCCACCCTGGGTGGAGGTTTTGGTGGAACTGTCTTAACCGGGTTTATTTTTACGGTTTTTGTTTCTTGCACTTTCTTATTCTTCTTCTTCTTTTCAGAGGTATCACAAACTTTATTACCTATCACTTGCTCATACTCAACTCCTTTTCTTGGAAACGGGATAGGTTGTTTATACGGTGCCACCACTGGCTTTACATACTCGGGTGGTGGTGGTGGTGGTGTAACTTCTTCATTGTTACTCACATTAAAAACCTTCCCATCTTCTGATGTTGGTTTTTCAGAATTCGTTGAAACAATATTAATATTCTCATTCCGAGGATTTACTTCAGTATTACTCGGTATCTTTCCTTGTTCCGTCTCACTCATTATGCTAGCAAGAGTGCCTACGTGTTTTTCTAGATTCAAAATGGAAGCTTGTTGAGTTCTTAATGACTGATCAAACCTTTCATTTGTTTAGGTTTGAGATGAAATAAATTGTGTTTGAGATTCCATTAGCTTTGCCATCAATTCTTCTAGATTTGGCTTTTTCTCTTCGGTATGTTGTGGTGGTTTATTTAAGCCAGTTCTTTGTTGATTGAAAGTGTTGTTTTGAGTTGGTTGGTTATTCGAACCTTGTTGGTTATACGAGTTATTGTTGGGTCCATTTGGATTGTAAAGAATGTTTTGATTTCGATTGAAGTTTGGCCTTGGCGGTTGATAATTATTTTGATAATTATTTCCCGGCCTTTGGTTCATGTAGGAAACATTCTCACGGTGTTCCATCGTTTGCTCAATGTGACAATCTTTCCTTAAATGTGATCCACCGCATTGCTCACAACTAATTCGTATTGCGTGAATATCTTTATTCATCTTTTCCATTCGTCTCTCGAAAGCATCTATTTTTGCGGAAACGGAATCAAAGTCATGGCTAGAATCGGCTCTAGCCGCTTTAGATAATCGAAAGATATCTTTTTCTTGGTGCCACTCATGTAAGTGGGAGGCTGTGTTATCAATGATTTTGTGAGCTTCGGTTGCGGTTTTTTTCATAATGGAACCACCAGCTGTTATGTCGATGTCTTTTCGTGTAGCAATGTCGCATCCTTGGTAGAATATTTGTACTATTTGATAAGTGTCTAAACCGTGCTGAGGACATCCTCTCAACAACTTTCCAAATCTTATCCACGCCTCATATAGAGTTTCATTTTGCTTCTGCATGAACGTAACAATTTCTCCTTGAAGTCTCACGACTTTAGATGCCGGAAAGAATTGTTTAAGAAAATTTTCAACTAAGACATCCCATGTATCAATCGCCCCTTCAGGTAATGATTCTAACCAATCTTTGGCTTCTACCTTTAAAGTCAAGGGAAATAACATGAGATATATTTGTTCATCCTCCACTTCTCTGATCTAAAATAGAGTGCAAATCCTATTAAAGGTTTGAGGATGTTCGTTTGGATCTTCTTTTGGCGTACCACTATATTGACATTGATTAGTTACCATGTGTAGGATTTGTCCTTTGATTTCATAATCTGGCGCATTAATGTCTGGCTTAATAATGGCGTGACCTTGGCCCATGCGTGTAGCTCTCATTCGATCTTCCATACTTAGAGGTTCCGTTACTTCCATAAATGAATTTGTTGAATACGAATCACTAGAGGATTCCGATTTAACGGTTTGTGGTTCAGAAGGAATAATTAGTGGTTCAGGATCTTGGAATTGTCCTTGAATATCCTCCGGGTTCTCGATAGTGAAATCGGGTTCAAAAAATGGATTATCGAAAATTTGAGTTGGAGTACATGGTCGACTAGATGACGATTCTAAAAAAAAATCAACGGCGACAATGTTAGCTAGATATCTTGATCGAGTTACAGGTGGTGAACGTATGAAAGGTGGTGAACGTTTTGCTTGGTGCATTCACTGAATATCCTATTAGTTATAAAAATAAAAATTATATAAGTTATCAAATTAATAGACTTTTCTGATTTTGCCCACGTTTCGAATAGCCAATAGATGCAGCAGGTAGCCAGGACCCTTTAAATCGGAAGCCCACAACTCGCCACTAACAAATCCAACTATTACTACGAACCAGAAAATTTTGGATGTCTATCAATTTAACCGCTTAAAATAATTTTTCGTTTTGAAATTTTAGAGAAGAAATAGAAAATTCTATGTCCCAAAAACTAGAGCGTCGAGAAATAAGAAAGAAAAAGAGCTCGTCAGAAAACGTCGAAAAATAAAACGTCGAAAAATAAAAAAAAATGCAGCGTCGAAACTTAAAAGCCTAAAAACTAAAAATTAAAAGTTGCGTCTAAAGGTATTAAAGCTTAAAAGGTATTCTAAATCCAAAACGGCAATAACTTAAAAGGCACTAAAATATATAAACGGCGTCGCAAAATTCTAAAGCACCTAAATCTTAGTCTAAAGAAAAAGCACTTAAGGGATTTTACCGCAAAACCTAAAAATCTAGAAATATAAAATAACTACGGCAAAAACTAAACTTAAAACTAAATACGAATGAAAAATACAAATTACGAATAAAAAGATATAAAATATAAAAATAAAACTTAAAGTTGTAAAAAAATACAATTTTTATAAAAATATTATTTTTCTATTATTATTTTATAAAAGTATTGATTTTTATATAATTAATAAAACTAAATAAAACTTAAAATGCAAATTAAGTAACAACTAAACTAAATTATTATTAAAATAAACCCTAATTAGGTAATTAATAATAATAATAATTAATAATCTTAACCCTAATTCGGCTGTCCTAGGTTTCAGACGTGTCACCTCAGCTCATGCGATTGCATGAGTTGAGGTTTAATTTTCCATGCGGTCGCATGGATCCAGAAATCAGGCCAGATAGTTGGGCTGCTACAGTGTTCGGGCCCGAATACAATTATTATATATTTTTTTTTGTTTTAATATTTATATAAAATATTTATATAAATTAAATAAAAACTTATTTTTTTATAAAAAAACTACCTATTAGTTTTTGTAACTAAAAGAAAATACAAACTTTTTATTTTTTTTTTATATTTTGAACAACTCTTAAAAATATATATATTTTGTTTTTTATTTTTATATTTTTGTATTTTTAATATTTAAAACGTATTTTTACAAAAATAAATTAAAACTTATTAAAAATCTTTTTATTTATTTTATATATAGCGTTTCACTTTCGGCGTTTAAGCAGTCCCAGGCAGCAACGCCAAAAATACTTGATGTGCGTAGAGGTGTATACGAAATAGTTATATTTTTATTGCGAAATACTATTAAATACGATATAATTTTACACAAGTTATTTATTTATTTATAGAGTGGATATACTTAAACCTTGCTACAACACTTATAGGCAGTGTACCTAATCGTACAGTAGTGTAGTTTTTAGTAAGTCCGGTTCGTTCCACGGGGAGCTAGCCAAGTTTAACGCTATATTTTTAAAAACTATATTTGTATAAAATATATATAATTATATATAGTAATATTATTATAAAAGGGGGTTTTTACCGTTTAATGACCGGTTTGTCGATTTTAAAACTTTAGTCGCAGTTAAAACCTAATTTAAAATATTAAATATAAAACTTAATTTAAAGCGTAAAGTAAATGACAATAATGAAAGTGCGATAAATTAAAATGCGATAAATAAAATGACAGTAAATAAAAATTGCGATAATTAAAAAGTACGATAATTAAAAGTGCAATTAAATAAAATGACAGTAAATAAAAGTGCGATGAAATATGAAATAAAGGAATTATGCTTATTTAAACTTTCGTAATCATGATGTTTGACGTGTTGATTTTACTTTATTACCATGGGTTAATTGTCCTTTGTCCTGGATTATTCAATATGTCCATCTGGTTTTTGTCCATAACAGTCCATCAGTCATAAATATAAAGTGCGAGTGTCCTCGTCAAATTATCCTTTTATCCGAAGTCAAATATTCCAACTAATTGGGGACTTAAACTATAATTACACCAATTTTCCTTGTATATAATTCACCCCTGTTTTAATAAGTCCATTGACTATTAATCCATTCCCGTGTCCGGTTAAATGAACGATTATTAGTACTTATAAATATCCCGCCCATCGTGTCCGATCGAGTGTATGTGGTTATTTATAGGTACGTCTAATTGTAAATCTTTATATTAAATTAACAAACTATCATTTAATTAAACAAATATAAAGCCCATTAATAGCCCATAGTCTAATTTCCACAAGTGTCATTCTTTTGTCCAAACCCCAATTATGGTACAAAGCCCAATTACCCCGTCTTTAATATTTAGCCCAACGTCACGATTAATTCAATTTAAATAAGCATAATAATAACTTAGCTATGAGACATTAATTTAAAAAGTTGAACATAACTTACAATGATTAACATACCCTTATTATTATTAAATTAAAATTAAAATTAAAATTATAATATATATATATATATATATATATATATATATATATATATATATATATATATATATATATATATATATATATATATATATATATATATATATATATATATATATATATATATATTACAGAGAGATAGAGAGGATAGATGGATGGTTTAAAAATTTGGCCAGAATTCGTTGTATTTAAAGAATGTGGCCTGCTACTTTAACTCATGCGGTCGCATAAGTTTTTAGTGCAAATCTCATGCACTCGCATGGGCTCATGCACTCGCATGAGTTTTATATCTATTTCCCATGCGATCGCATGGCCGTCAGATCCAGCTCACATATTTTTTGTTTGCTAGTTTGTCGACGTTATTTAATATAATATATAATATATAAATAATTTATATAATTATTTAAATATTATATTATATTCTTGTGCATAGTTGACTTTTAATTTTAGCTCCGTTGCGTCGCGCGTTGATAGTTGGCTCAGGTCCCGGTTCCGGATTTTCGAACGTCCTTTCGTACGATTTAATATCTTGTACTTTGAGTTTTGCGTCTTGTACTCTTGTAACTTTTAAGACATTTCTTATCAATAATTTGAACCACTTAGATTGTACTTTGTACTTTTGAGCTTTTTGGTCGTTTGCGTCTTCAAATCGTCGTTTTCTTCTTTTGTCTTCGCACTTATTTATTTAAACGATTATTACATAAAAATAGAACAATAGTAACTAAAAGCTTTACATATTGGAAGGATATTGTGCCTAAATATATGTTCATTTGGAGCACTATCAAGACTGCTCCAGTTTTTTTTATTTTTCTTTTATTTTTTTATTTATTAATTGACATACCATAAACTGATAATCCAGGATATTTCATTAATGTTAAAACCAAATGAAAAATTCGTTGCTGTGATTTGATTTGAACCTGGGTCGTTTATAAGGGTGAGGAAGAAGAAAAGAAAACAGATCGAGTTATAAAATTTTAGGTTGTGTTTAAAATAGATAACTAGAGACAGCCGAATGGTTAAGGGTTGTTGCGGGTTTGCGAGAGGTCACGGGTTCGAGCCCAGCTTGGTGCAATATTTTTTTTAAAAGGGACTTCTAAGGTAGTTTACATTTTTTAAAAATTATTATTTTTATTACTATTATTATCATTGTTATTATAAATTATTACGGTCATTGTTATTAATGTTATCATCATTATTATTATTATTATTATTATTATATTAAGTGTTAATATTATTATCATTCGCATTATTATTAAGTATTATGAATATTACAATTACTATCTATTATTAATATTGTTACTATTATTAGTATTATAATTATTATTATTATCACAAATATAAGCACCATGATAAAGATTATCAATTATTAATTATTATTATTATGATTATAGTTACAAATATGATTATTATTATTATTATTATCATTATTATTATGAAAATAATAAAATTTATTATTATTTTCATTAATATTAATATTAGTACCATTTTATAGTTATTAGGATTATTATTATTATTATTATTATTAGTATTATAACTATTATTATTATTAATACTAATAAAAGTATTAAGTATCAAATATCAAATATTATTATTATTATTATAGTTACAATTATAATAATTATTATTAATATGGTTAAGTTAATTATTAGTATTACTATAATAATGCAATTATATATTATTATCATTAAAATGAGTATTATCACCCTAACTATAATTATTATTATCATCATTAATATCATTATTTTTATTAACATCACTTTTATCATTATTATTATATGATATCAATATTATTACTAATATTAAGTAATATCATAATTATTAATATTACAAACAAATGATCTCCACATAAAAATGTACTTAATATACATAACTTAACTATACCAATATTTTTTTACTTATTCAAAATATATAAAATGAAAATAATTGATTAAATAATGAAATTATAAGTTATTAATATAAAAATTATATCATTAATAACAATATATATAATTGTTCAATTACGATTATATGTTTTAATATATATACTTAATATAGGTTAGTGAATCCGAGGCTAACCCTGCATTGTTCAGAATCATCGTATGAATATTTTTAATACAAAATATCGTATCGTGAGTTTCATTTGCTCCCTTTTACTCATTACATTTTTGGGCTGAGAATACATGCAATGTTTTAATAACTGTTTTACAATATTTAAATGCGTGAGTTTCATTACTCCTTTTTTAAATGCTTTTGCAATATATATTTTTGGGACTGAAAATACATGCGCTATTTTTATAACTGTTTTACTAAATGCTTTTGAGATATATTTATGAACTGAGATTACATGAACCGTTTTATTAAATGTTTGATGAAATAGACACAAATATTCAAAACTACATTCTATGATAGAATTATTTGGATTCAGAGGTTCGATTTATATAAAGATTGTATTATCGACCATCGGTGAGATGATTTTGTCATTACACTACGCCTTAGCTACCGAAATGGTTCAATTTTGTAGTTAGTAACGGTGAGATGATTTTGCATTGCACTACGCACTAGCTACCATTTTAGCTACCCTCGATGAGATGATTTCGCATTGCACTAAGCGTTAGCTACCATTGTATTATATTGTATTGTATTCGATTTTGTAGTTAGTAACGGTGAGATGATGTTGCATTGCACTACGCACTAGCTACCGTTTTAGCTACCCTCGGTGAGATGATTTTGCATTGCACTACGCATTAGCTACCGTTGTAAAATTATATTGTATTAACTACCACGGTGAGATGATTTTTTCATTGCACTACGCATTAGCTACCATTGGTGAGTTGTTTAAAAGATTTCGGTATCCTTCATATGAATGATTTTTACAGCAGTGAGCAGACCTGCACAGATTGTTTTCGAAATATGACTATCTTGTGGTCTATTATATTACTGGAAATGATTGTTAATGATAAACTAATGAACTCACCAACCTTTTGGTTGACACTTTAAAGCATGTTTATTCTCAGGTATGAAAGAAATCTTCCGCTGTGCATTTGCTCATATTAGAGATATTACTTGGAGTCATTCATGACATATTTCAAAGACGTTGCATTCGAGTCATCGAGTTCATTAAGATTATTATTAAGTTAGTTATAGTTGGATATATTATGAAATGGTATGCATATCGTCAACTGCCGATGAAATGAAAGATTGTCTTTTAAAAACGAATGCAATGTTTGTAAAATGTATCATATAGAGGTCAAATACCTTCTGATGTAATCAAATATTGTGAATCGTTTATAATGTATATGAACGGGTCCTTTCAGTTGGTATCAGAGCGGTGGTCTTAGCAAACAAGGTCTTGCATTAGTGTGTCTAACTGATAGTTGTTTAGATGCATTAGTAGGTCTGGACTTCGACCGTGTCTGCCTGTCAAAAGTTTTGCTTATCATTTCGTGTCGAAAATTACTTGCTTATCATTCTTAGTCTAGACACATCTTACTGCATTGACTGCATGAATAGTGTATAGACAAAGTTCGTATCTTAGCGTATCCGCTAATTCATATCTTAGCGTATCTATTACTATAAACTTTGCTTGACATATTCTGCAAATTCCTCTGTAATCTACGGGTTCTTCTGTACTATATATAAGTATTCTATGTAATTAGAATATCATCCGACATACGAAAATCATTTCATACCGAAAAACCCTTTACTCAATAGTACGAAATGGAACTCGTCACTAGTTTAAGTTCTTCGGAACCCAACAGCTATTCCGACATGGATGTTCACCTAAGCGCCGAAAGCAGCGTCACCCGAATGAATCAACCAATCATCCATCCCCAATTCATCTGATGGGTTCGTAGTCGACTTAATCAATGGAGACAAGAAGAAGGCGATCCCTTCCACCAACCGAATTCACCTCTTGGCAAAGAACCTGAATCACTTACCGGCGAACCTATCCGAAACACCATTTTTAACCTCATATGCAGGGTATCTCGACACGATTATAGTCTATCCACAATTCTAGATCTTATTCATCTGCTCGTCCCAACCCAAATCATCCCGGTGTAATAGAAGAAGTCAACGAGCTTCGTGCTCGAGTAATCAATTTGGAAAACATGGTGCAAAACCTACCAGCTTCAGCAACAACACCAGCAACACCAGTACTACCAACAACAACATCCGCAGCACAAGCCTCAACACTACACGCCTCAAACTCACAGTCTGTACCGCAAGCATAACCATCGTTCTACATGACGTTCTACATCATTTATCTTCGATCGGCATGTCGATTATGTAATCTCTAATGTTTTAGAGATTATATATTCTTGTTCTAACGGTAAATCAAATGAGTCTAATATCATATTGACTCATTAAATCCATGATTACATCTGAAGAAAATATATATGTATATATGTTTCCATAAAAATTGTAATCAAAAATTATTTCGTACAAACTGTTAATGGTGAAAATATTTTAACGGGTAGGTAATACCCGAGGAATATTTAGATTTCACATTAATAAGTTACACTGTACATTCTTCAAATATGATTCAACAGTCATCTACTATCCTACTTACATCCACAGATATACGAATCCATTCAACACAAAATAACCATTTTTATTCAATTTCATATTTGGATTTTGATTTATCAGAATCTAACAAGTGGCATAATAAAGAAAACATTTGACAAAATAAAATTTGTTAGAAACAAACAAATTAACTATGAGAAATTTTGTTAAGACTCCACGCTAACAAAATCCTAGCTAACTGTTAATTCCATATTACATTTATTTATCGCAATTTAATTATCGCAAATTATTTATTGCAATTTAATTATCGCAAATTATTTATCGTAATTTAATTATCGCAATTTATGTATCGCAATTTTAATTCTCACAATTTTATTTATCATCATTTAATTTTTGTTATTTATTTTACGCACTTTAAATATCATCGGGACACGTATACAATGTTTTGACATATCATGTCGACATCATCTATATATATATATTATTTGGAGTAACCATAGACACTCTATATGCAGTGATGCTCGAGTTATCTATACAGGGTTGAGGTTGATTCTCAAATAATATATATACTTTGAGTTGTGATCGAGTATGAGACATGTATATAACGGGTCATGACATGTATTAATTAATTCGAATATTATATATTATACTATATATGAATTATTGAATTATTAACTGTGGACAATTAACATTGGACAATTAAAATGAATTAAAATATTGATTATAACATATGAAACTAAACATTCCTTTAAGTTTGCTACTTGATTTCATCTTAAACCTCACTTGTATCTTGACGATTACAACCTGTGTTCAAACCTTTCATGATTCGTGAAAACACCTCAATCGAGAAGATGAACCAACTGCACTTCATCTACAAAAGAAAAGATTGATGCATATAGTTATGCACCTGAAAACACTCAGAACCTGAGTAAACGTTTAACACGTATCTGTACTAGCTCCTTTGGCGTTATTATTACCGAAAATAACTTCGCAATCCCTTTCCAAAGTAGTCAATTTTGTCACAGCTCCAGCAAATCAACTTCGACTTCCATTCGGATTAGTCTTATTATAACCTTGATATATAAGTTTGCCTTTTGTCATCGTTACCGGAGAATCGTTTATATTCCACCACATTAGCAGTAAACTTACCAGCAACTTCATTACTCATTGATTTAAGTCTCTCATAAAAACCATTATATTTGTTCGATAAAACCTATTCATATACTCATCCACATCTTGTAACGATAATTGCCATACCACGTACCGGGAAATTAGCAATCAGTATTTTGAAATCTCGCGGCATGTCTACATCAATAGTTATATGTATATATATATATATATATATATATATATATATATATATATATATATATATATATATATATATATATATATATATATATATATATATATATATATATAACATTTATCTCTTTGAATTATGAATCTTCAATTCTGAATTTCTGAGAAGCACTCAGTCTACGAATTAATACTCTGAATGTTGAAAATGCTGATGAAGCAGCAAAAACTATAAACGATATTAACAGTCAAAAGTATGATGATAAAGAATGGAGTGTTGGAAACACTCAATAGAATATTTGGTACTGAAAAGTGGATTATGCGAAACTATGAAGGAAGCCGTAGACAAATCAAAAAGACTGAACCTGGCTTCAAAGAATCCAAATGATTCAGTATCTGCTGAAGTCATTAACAAATACCTTACTCCTGACTCTAAACTTTTACGGACAATCTTCATCATCATCCATCGATATTAGAAATTCTAAGATATCATTGAATCTTTCATTATAAATATCCTCAATATTTCTGAAGATATTTTCATAACTATTCTTATCTGAAATCAATTATCTCTTCGCGATATCTTTGTTACACCATAAAAGAAACTATTTTAGTTTCTAAATTCTGAAACCTTCAAGTTTAAAATATGAATGATATTGAAGTAGTGTTGGGAACTGAAGCATGAGTTAGTATAATATAATGACACTTGATCAAAGTGATTATATTACAGTAAGTCATGCTGAGTTTCTAATGAAACATGATGATTCATAAACTATAACGTCAACATGTGCCATGTTACATAACTCTTTCATTCTGTTTAACTTCTGAACATATCAAGAAAATATATTCTTAATAGTTCTATTCTCAGTGGTTCTGGTAATTTGAGAAATCAAATCGTGCTATTACGTTCTTTCTTGTTTAGAACATTAAGTTCATTCGAAACTCCATACTTATGAATTCTAGACAATTACTCGCTTTACTAGAGGTTGAGAAGAGAATAAAAGGGCAAAGAGCTCCAAAATATAAGAGAAAATATAAAGCTCAATAACAACATGGAGGTTACAAACCGTGGATGTTAATACGAATAGCAACATAAAGACACGGTAGAATTAAGAATAGTATCACCCCAAGGTAATAGTAGAAGTAAACAGATTTTTCTGGTGGATGATTGAAAAGAAGGATTGCAGAAATGATAATTAGGAAAATATCAAGGATTAGAACTGGATTAAGAATTTTCACAATCTTTTGGATGTATGAACTAAAAAAGAAAGTATAGGAGTGGTGGAAAATAATGGACCGAAAAAAGTTTAATTTATAATGAAAATATCAGACAAAGTAATTGAGGCAGATCATCATATTAAATTATAGAGATCTTAATTTCTTTATTCGCTGAAGAATTCAAATCTTTTAGATTTCGAAGATTTTCTTTAAATCCCTTGAATTCCGGAATTCAACCAAGACAACGTTAAAAGTTAAGAAAAAACTTTATTTCTTCAATTCACTCTTTTGTGATAACTTCACTCGTACGCTTCACTTAAACAAATTGTTTTATCCATATTACTCGCTGATGATAAAACTCTAATTTTTAGCTCGTATGTGTCATGAAAACATACTTATTGTCAGCCATGACCATCCCAATCAAATTTCGGGACGAAATTTCTTTAACGGGTAGGTACTGTGACGACCCGGAAATTTTCAACCAAATTTAAACTTAATCTCTATATGATTTTGACACGATAAGCAAAGTATGTAATATTGAGTCTAGAAAATTTTGGAAACTATTTCATGATATCATTTAACCATTGACTATTCCCGACGGTTCACGAACAATTGTTTGTAAATAAATATGTATATATATATATATGTAAGGATATATGATAACTAAAAATAATAAAATATAATTTAAACATTTAAAAATTAAATATGTAAAATAAAATACAAGTTATGATATCTATGTATAATTATTATATTTATATATATTGTAATATATATGTATAGTGTATAAATATTCAATTAATAATTGGTAAACATTATATAAGCAATAAATTGTAACGGTAATATATTAAAAGAAATTACAAGTTAGTATTCAACATTATGATTATTACTTTCGTTGCGATTAAAAATAAAAATATTAATATTAATATCAGTATTATTAATGTTACTATATAATATATATATAAATTTTGATGAATTTAATTATTTGTATAATTGTTATTAGTAAAATTATAAATTTAATTATTATTAGGATTATTAAAAGTATTATTATTAACTTGATTACTAAAATTATCATTTTATTTAAAATCGTTATTATCATTATTCTTTTTAGTATTATTATGATATTAATGTCATTAAATATTATTATTATCTCTATTATTGTTATTATTACTAGTTTTGTTGTTATTATTCATATGAATATTAATATTAAATATTAATGTTGTAATATTAATGATATTATGATTTTGATTGTGGTTCCTTATATATAAAATGCAGATACAGATATAAATAGATATAGATATAAAGATATCGATATAGCTGGATACAGATTTAAGATACATATACAATATAATACCTATCACTATCTGATTATTATTATTCTTCTTTTCTAGTTAACCCGTGAACCAAATCAATATCCAATAATCACTATAATACAACCTCCAATCACATTTTATTATTGCATTAAATCATTAAAGAGCATTTTAAAGACTTTTACTGCATTTCGATATTAATCATAGAAAAAAATTGAAGAAGCAGAAGCATGTATCTCTGTTCTTGTTCATTTTATCAATAGCTCAAAAACGAATCAATTTTTAAAATCTATTAATGCAACGTTGTTAGGAATCATTCGCTTAAACTATCTGGAAAATTTCACATTCTAATTCCTTTTAATGTGTATGAATTTTGAGGTCAAACTTAAAAATCAAAAAGTCAAATATCTTTGTTCATCAAGAAATTAGTAATTGTTTTAATGGTTCTGGTTAAATTGATGATTCCCAAAGTTTATAGGAAGGATTTAGATAACTTAAAACGATCCAAAACTTGAAATTCGATTTAGAGTTCATTGTGTTCTTCACAGGAATTAGCAATAGCTCGAGATTGAATAAGTTATCAAAATGTAAAAATACAGATGTATAAGTAATCTCTTATGCAAACTATCTGTAAGATTTCAAGTCTCAAAGCGATGAATTAAATCCTAATTTTAGAGTCAAAGATTAAACATAAAAAAGTCAACTATTTTGTTTATTGAGAAATTTGAACTGGTTTAGTTGTTTATGGATCAATTAAGGATTTACAAGAATTCTAGGAGTATATTACTATCAAAATCATGTTGTATTTATAAACTAAAAAGGTCTAAATTCCGAAATCAAGTTAAAGTTTATTTTTTTTCCTTCGCGAACAGACTGCTCCAGTTTTTTTTATTTTTCTTATTTTTTTATTTATTAATCGACATACCATAAACTGATAATCCAGGATATTTCATTAATGTTAAAACCAAATGAAAAATTCATTGCTGTGATTTGATTTGAACCTGGGTCGTTTACAAGGGTGAGGAAGAAGAAAAGAAAACATATCGAGTTATAAAATTTTAGGTTGTGTTTAAAACAGATAACTAGAGACAGCCGAATGGTTAAGGGTTGTTGCGGGTTTGCGAGAGGTCACGAGTTCGAGCCCGGCTTGGTGCAATATTTTTTTTAAAAGGGACTTCTAAGATAGTTTACATTTTTTAAAAATCATTATTTTTATTACTATTATTATCATTGTTATTATAAATTATTACGGTCATTGTTATTAATGTTATCATCATTATTATTATTATTAGTATTATATTAAGTGTTAATATTATTATCATTCGCATTATTATTAAGTATTATGAATATTACAATTACTATCTATTATTAATATTGTTACTATTATTAGTATTATTATTATTATTATCACAAATATAAGCACCATGATAAAGATTATCAATTATTTATTATTATTATGATTATAGTTACAAATATGATTATTATTATTATTATTATCATTATTATTATGAAAATAATAAAATTTATTATTATTTTCATTAACATTAATATTATTACCATTTTATAGTTATTATGATTATTATTATTATTAGTAGTATTATAACTATTATTATTATTAATACTAATAAAAGTATTAACTATCAAATATTATTATTATTATAATTATAGTTACAATTATAATAATTATTATTAATATGGTTAAGTTAATTATTAGTATTACTATAATAATGCAATTACATATTATTATCATTAAAATTAGTATTATCACCCTAACTATAATTATTATTATCATCATTAATATCATTATTTTTATTAACATCACTTTTATCATTATTATTATATGATATCAATATTATTACTAACATTAAGTAATATCATAATTATTAATATTACAAACAAATGATCTCCACATAAAAATGTACTTAATATACATAACTTAACTATACCAATATTTTTTTACTTATTCAAAATATATAAAATGAAAATATTTGATTAAATAATGAAATTATAAGTTATTAATATAAAAATTATATCATTAATAGCAATAGATATAATTGTTCAATTACGATTATATGTTTTAATATATATATACTTAATATAGGTTCGTGAATCCGAGGCCAACCCTGCATTGTTCAGAATCATCGTATGAATATTTTTACTACAAAATATCGTATAGTGAGTTTCATTTGCTCCCTTTTACTCACTACATTTATGGGCTGAGAATACATGCAATGTTTTAATAACTGTTTTTTTTACAATATTTAAATACGTGAGTTTCATTACTCCCTTTTTAAATGCTTTTGCAATATATATTTTTGGGACTGAAAATACATACGCTGTTTTTATAACTGTTTTACTAAATGCTTTTGAGATATATTTATGAACTGAGATTACATGAACTGTTTTATTAAATGTTTGACGAAATAGACACAAATATTCAAAACTACATTCTATGATAGAATTATTTGGATTCAGAGGTTCGATTTATATAAAGATTGTATTATCGACCATCGGTGAGATGATTTTGACATTGCACTACGCATTAGCTAGAGAAATGGTTCGATTTTGTAGTTAGTAACGGTGAGATGATTTTGCATTGCACTACGCACTAGCTACCGTTTTAGCTACCCTCGATGAGATGATTTCGCATTGCACTACGCGTTAGCTACCGTTGTATTATATTGTATTGTATTCGATTTTGTAGTTAGTAACGGTGAGATGATTTTGCATTGCACTACGCACTAGCTACCGTTTTAGCTACCCTCGGTGAGATGATTTTGCATTGCACTACGCATTAGCTACCGTTGTAAAATTATATTGTATTAACTACCATGGTGAGATGATTTTGTCATTGCACTACGCATTAGCTACCGTCCATGAGTTGTTTGAAAGGTTCTGGTGTTCTTCATATGAATGATTTTTACAGCAGTGAGCAGACCTGCACAGATTGTTTTCGAAACTATTTTAGTTTCTAAATTCTGAAACCTTCAAGTTTAAAATATGAATGATATTGAAGTAGTGTTGGGAACTGAAGCATGAGTTAGTATAATATAATGACACTTGATCAACGTGATTATATTACAGTAAGTCATGCTGCGTTTCTAATGAAACATGATGATTCACAAACTATAACGTCAACATGTGCCATGTTACATAACTCTTTCATTCTGTTTAACTTCTGAACATATCAAGAAAATATATTCTTGATAGTTCTATTCTCATTGATTCTGGTAATTTGACAAATCAAATCGTGCTATTACGTTCTTTCTTGTTTAGAACATTAAGTTCATTCGAAACTTCATACTTACGAATTCTGGACCATTACTCGCTTTACTAGAGGTCGAGAAGAGAATAAAAGGGCAAAGATCTCCAAAATATAAGAGAAAATATAAAGCCAAATAACAACACGGAGGTTACAAACCGTGGATGTTAATACGAATAACAACATAAAGACATGGTAGAATTAAGAATAGTATCACTCCAAGGTAATAGTAGAAGTAAACAGATTTTTCTGGTGGAAGATTGAAAAGAAGGATGACAGAAATGGTAATTAGGAAAATATCAAGGATTAGAACTGGATTAAGCATTTTCATAATCTTTTGGATGTATGAACTAAAAAAGAAAGTATAGGAGTGGTGGAAAATAATGGAACGGAAAAATTTTAATTTATAATGGAAATATCAGACAAAGTAATTGAGGCAGATCACCATATTAAATTATAGAGATCTTAATTTCTTTATTCGCCGAAGAATTCAAATCTTTTAGATTTCGAAGATTTTCTTTAAATCCCTTGAATTCCGGAATTCAACCAAGACAACGTCAAAAGTTAAGACAAAACTTTATTTCTTTAATTCACTCTTTTGTGATAACTTCACTCGTACACTTCACTTAAACAAATTATTTTATCCATATTACTCGCTGATGATAAAACTCTAATTTTCAGCTAGTATGTGTCATGAAAACATACTTATTGTCAGCCATGACCATCCCAATCAAATTTCGGGACGAAATTTCTTTAACGGGTAGGTACTGTGATGACCCGAAAATTTCCAACCAAATTTAAACTTAATCTCTATATTATTTCGACACGATAAGCAAACTCTGTATTATTGAGTCTCGAAAATTTTGGAAACTATTTCATGATATCATTTAACCATTGACTATTCCCGACGATTCATGAACAATTGTTTGTAAATAAATATGTATGTATGTATATATATATATATATATATATATATATATATATATATATATATATATATATATATATATATATATATATATATATATATATATATATATATATATATATATATATATATATATATATATATATATATGTAAGGATATATGATAACTAAAAATAATAAAATATAATTTAAACATTTAAAAATTATGGGACGTGTAAGAGAAAATTTGAAGCATCTAGTTTCTCCAACAAGAAGGGCAAAGGCGGGTCTGAAAGTGTCAGAAGTGTGAAAAGAGGTGGTTCGAGTACTTTTACACCTACTTGTTATAGTTACGGGAAGAAGGGTCATTTCTCCCGCGATTGTCCGAGTAGGACGGTCACGTGCGTTAATTGTCAAAAGGCGGGGCACCGGAAGTCGAATTGTCCAGAATTGTTAGATGACCAAGTGAAGAAGCTTGAAAAGGCGGCGGGTACGGGTAGGGGAAGAAACTATTTGATGACCAACGATGAAGCTAAGAAATCAAACGAAGTTGTCTCAGGTACTTTCATGGTTAATTCTAATCCGGCAAGGATACTATTTGATAGCGGTGCTAATTTATCGTTTGTGACTCCTCGATTTGTGTCTAAGCTTGACAAACCGCTAGCAAAGTTAAGTCATCCGGTAGAAGTAGAAATAGCAGATGGTAAGACGGTGCTAGGGGTTGATGTTTGTAAGGATTGTAATGTTGTGTTGGTGCCGAAACCTTTAAAATTGATCTCATCCCCATGACTTTGGGTGAGTTTGATATCGTCATTGGTATAGATTGGCTCGATCATTACGGAGCCGATATTGCATGCCACGAAAAGTCTATTCGTTTGAAGACCCCAAGTGGGGGAGAATTAATTATCCATGGCGAGAAACGGAGAAGACTTGTGCCATTATGCACCTATGCACGGGTAAGTCGTTTCCTTGTTAGTGGTGGTATGGCTTTTCTTGCCCACGTGGTTGATATTCGTGAAGAGCCACCATCCATTCGTGAAATTCCGGTGGTTAGTGAATTTGAAGAAGTTTTATCGGATGAGTTACTGGGTGTTCTGTAACGACCGGATTTTGATCGGTGACATGGTTATGCTAAAGGTGTCACCTTGGAAAGGTGTAATGCGTTTTGGAAAAAGGGGTAAACTGAACCCAAGGTATGTAGGCCCGTTCAAGATCATCGAACGCATCGGACCGGTAGCTTATCGACTCGAGTTACCACAACAACTCGCCGGGGTACATAATTCATTTCACATCTCAAACCTCAAGAAATGTCTTGCAAAGGAAGATCTCACCATTCCTCTTGAAGAAATCCAAGTCGACGAGAAACTACAATTCATAGAAGAACCAGTCGAAATCATCGACCGTGAAGTTAAACAACTCAAGCAGACCAACATACCAATCGTCTAGGTTCGTTGGAATGCTCGAAGGGGTCCCGAGTTTACTTGGGAACGAGATGATCAGATGAAACAAAAGTATCCACATTTGTTTCCCGACAACGCAAAATAGGTACAACTTTAAAATTTCGGGACGAAATTTATTTAACGGTTAGGTACTGTAACGACCCGGATTTTCCGACCGTTTTATACTTATGAGATTAATATTTACATAAAATAAACCTTACCAACATGATAAGCAATCCAAACTGTTGAGACTTATGTTTTTGAAAAGAGTTTCACACAACGTTTGACCGTCCAATTTGACCGATGATATCACGAACTATATAACACACGATAATTATACGATTATATATATGTACATATCTATACATATTTAACATGATTTAAGGATGGTTTAACATTTCATTGTGAACTAACAACAATGAGTTATAAGTATACTTTGAGACCACAAACTTAAGTTTTCAAAACGATAACTATATGTAACGTTCTTTGACATATATATACTTACAATCTATAATGTGTTGGTGATCTATGTCACCAATATGATTTAAGTGTAATGGGATTAATTTGTAACCAAAATAATCTTGATAAATATCGAACAAGTTTGGGGAAGTGTGGAGTGCACACTTGTTTGAACTTATCTTGATTATGGCGGCGGTTCGGGGGCAGCGCCCCCGATAAGTGGGGTCCAAGGGGTGGCAACCCCTGGCGGGGTCCAAGGGGCAGAGCCCCTGTCTGGGCTAACATTGCTTTATTAAAAATGTCTTAAAATTTTATTTTGGCCCGGTTTGACCCAAAAATAAAAGCCCAGTTTTTGAGCCTCTTTTACAGTTATAAACCCGTCCATATTTGAATTCTTGATCCGATTCCTCAAAATTGCTACAAGTATATCTAGGGTATATGTAACCGTATCATACCCAGCTTCTATACGTATTTACTATTGGTATATACCAACAATAAACTTCAATGATCAGCCACTAGACATGATGTTACATGTGGGAACCAGCCATTTAACCTCATGTGTGACTTTTGTGCAAGAAAACAAACTAAATCTCCTATATATCCATCCCATAATCATGCTATTTTGCACACACACACATACAATTTCATTTCCAATTTTCTTTCAAGTTAATTCACTCCCTAATCTATCTTCATTTACCTACTCAAGAACGTATCAATATAGTCATCCGATTTCAAGGAGATTACTTCCAATCTTTCAATCCCACTCCACCACTCTTTTGATTCCAAGATTTTTCTTACCTTTTCCAGTAGCTTTGTCCAAGTAACTTGAGGTAGTAACCTTATTCATAACCTTATTCGATTCATATTTATATAGCTATCTTATTTTGTGTTGTAAAATTTTAACAACAAGAACATAGTTTGAGTGATTTCAAACTTGTTCGCAAACTAAATAGATCCTTCTAATTTGATTTTTAAAAACACTTCAAGACCTGTAATATATCATATTATGACAAAATCGGATTAATCATATCTTGGCTAATTAACATAATATTTAATATATATTTACTTATGATTTGATTTTATATATTTCAGGACCACCCGTAAAAAACACGAGAAGATTAATCATAAGACCTCATGATTGTACGCAACACGTCATTTGATAACATGGTACTTTATGTACGCAACACGTCACTTGACAACATGGTACCATGGGTCGAGATTAATTCTGATCAATACGAATACGATGCGGTCTTTATTTATTTATTTAAGCAACTAATTGTGGACCACTAACATCGGACTGCTAACTACGGACTAAGAAAATATTAAAAGTATTAAAAGTATATATATATATATATATATATATATATATATATATATATATATATATATATATATATATATATATATATATATATATATATATATGTAACGATTACTTGAAAAGAAAATATGTTGATATATTATATATATGGTTAGGTTTGTGATATCAATCGGAGACCAAGTCGTGTTTATTACCTTCAAGGCAAAAGTGAGTATATAGTCCCACTTTTAAACTCTAAATATTTCGGGATGAGAATACATGCATTTTATGATTTACGTTATGGACACAAGTGATTAAAAATATATATTCTACGTTGAGTTGTACCACTGGCATACTTCCCTATAGCTTGGTAACTATTATTTACATGAGGTATTGTAAACGCGAATCCTGTTGATAGATCTATCGGGCCTGACAACCCCAACCGGACTGGACGACCAGTATGTAACGGTTGCACAGTACTTCGTTTCGGTGACTACACTTGGTACGGTGTAGTAAGATTTCATAATAAAGGGAATATACGACGTTGATTAAATGTTAAGTATGGTTATCAAGTGCTCGGACGTTGATTAAATGTTAAGTATGGTTATCAAGTGCTCAACAACTTAGAATATTTTTATTAAAACGTTTATATATGAAATCTTGTGGTCTATATTTATAACTCTGCCGGCATTAAACCTATATATCACCAACTTTATGTTGACGTTTTAAGCATGTTTATTCTCAGGTGATAACTAAAAGCTTCCGCTGCAACATGTTGAATTTAAACAAGATCTTGAGTATGCATATTTGTGTCAAAAATAAAACTGCATATCGGAGGATTTGTAATGTAAAATATGTTGGAGGTCGTATTGTTATTATCACATGTAAAGTTTGTAAGTCTAAGATTATCGCTAAACGATAATCATTATTAAGTTGTTTAAACCTTGTATTTGTAATAAAAGCTATGGTTTGTATTGTAAAAACGAATGCAGTTTTTGAAGAATGTCGCATATAGAGGTCAATACCTCGCGATGAAATCATATGTTATTGTATTCGTCCTTATGGTTAAGGTCGGGTTATGACATGTGGTATCAGAGCGTTGGTCTTAGAGAACCAGAAAATTTGCATTATTGTGTCTTATTGAGTTTGTTAGGATGCATTAGTGAGTCTGGACTTTGACCGTGTTTGATTTCGAAAACTATTGCTTATCCTTGTTGGTTAAAAATTAATATGTAAATATTATGTGGTATTAACGTGCTAGTTGTTATGTGATAGATGTCTGGCTTAGAACTTATTATCACATTCAGCGACTCCGAACCAGAATCTTCAGATGGTGTTCCAGTCATTAACCTATCCGATGATGAAAACGACACCTTTGGGAAGACTCACAAGTTCCGGATGAATCAATTGAAGAGGAACCAGAAAGTGATCCTGAGGAAGAAGAAATACAGGAAATTACGAAAGACAAGTTCGAACGAGGAAAGAAACGAAAGGCTACTGAAATGGAAAATCCAAATCCCGAGTCTAGAGAGAATGTTGTCGCACCAACTCCACCAGATACTTCCACACCTATTCCCGCTATTCCTATTAGTTCTATTCCGACATCCAGTTCTTCGGTTCCTCAGCTAAAACGCAGGGAGATAACCAGGATAACCTTTAAGCGATTTCTTTGAACACAAACGCTTTGGGTTAAATGATGCGCTGTTGTTTTAAACCATGGGATCATATAATGTTTTGTATAATATTACTAGTGTGGTTTGCTAAATGTTTGATGTAAGATAAGCATATGTAAAATAGTGAAGTGTGAAATGCAATAATTTTCCATGGTTAAGTATTATGTGGGTGGTAGTAATTGATTTTCGTACTAAGCTATTAAGTATGAACTTTAACGGGTAGGTACTACCCTAGATATAATTATAAAACGCTAATAAGAAGAAAAGGCTTTTATAATAATATCTGGTTCATATTATTAATAAGCTACGATGTACTGTAAATACATACTACATCTATAATATTCCATGTGAATAATTATTTTTTTTTCATTCTTGTTGAAGATTATGGCGCGATTGAACCGAATGACGGGACAAGAAATCCAGGAACTCATCAATCAGCGAGTGAATGACAGAATGTTATGGGTCGAGGCTGCAAGAGGTGCTGCAGTTAACCCAAATCCTAGTGTGGGGTGCACTTATAAAACTTTTCAAGGTTGCAAGCCCTCATCATTCAGTGGAACAGAAGGACCGGTTGGTTTAACCCGGTGGATCGAAAAGATTGAGTCTGTGTTTAAAATCAGTGGTTGTATTGAGAAGGATATGACCAAGTATGCATCGTGCACCCTACAAGATAGTGCACTCACGTGGTGGAAAAACTATGTGAAAGCCGTAGGAGGAGATGTAGCTTATGATACTCCTTGGGAAGAATTCAAAATAATGCTAATCAACGAATATTGTCCAAGGAACGAGGTTAGGAAGTTGGAAGCTGAATTACGAAGCCTGAAAGTTGTTGGTACTGAACTCACCAACTACAATCAGCGATTCATGGAATTAGCTTTGCTATGTCCCGAATTGGTACCAACCGAAGAACGGAAGATTAAACTGTACAAAGACGGTTTGCCTAAAAAGGTCAAGGAAAATGTTACAGCATCCAAACCCAAGACTATTCATGAAGCTATCACCATGGCGAACGAGTTGATGGACCAGATTATTCTGGATAAGAACACTGATGTCAAGACATCAGGAAATAAAAGAAAGTGGGAAGGTAATCATCAACAATCCAACAAGAAACAAGAAACCATACAAGGTGCGGGTAGCGGTTCAAACTCAGGTTACAAAGGACGAAATCCTTTATGTAACAGATGCCACAAACATCACTCTGGTTATTGTAATGTGGTGTGCAACAATTGTAACCGAAAAGGTCATCTTGGTGAAGATTGTAAGGTTCCCACTACAAATACAAACGGTACCAAGACTCCTGCCACCAATGCAAATAGAACTGCCTTGGCCACTGTTACTTGTTATGGGTGTGGGAAACAGGGTCATTATAAGAGTCAGTGCCCGAATCCAGAGAAGAATAACGGATCTGCACGTGGAAGAGCATTTGTTATTAATGCTAGAGAGGCGTATGAAGACCCGGAGCTTGTTACGGGTACGTTTACCATTAATAACTTATCCGCATCTATTATATTTGATACTGGTGCCGATAGAAGTTACGTGTGTAGAGACTTTCACGCTAAATTGAATTGTTCATCATTACCTCTAGATGCTAAGTACATGATTGAGTTAGCTAATGGTAAACTAATTAAAGCCGATAAAATTTGCCGTGATTGTAAAATAAATTTAGCCGGAGAAACATTTAAGATTGATTTGATACCCGTAGAATTAGGAAGTTTTGATGTAATAGTCGGCATGGACTGGATGTCCAAAATAGGAGCTGAAGTTGTGTGCGCCAAGAAGGCAATTCGCATTCCTCGTAAGGATAGAACGCCATTAATGATTTATGGAGAGAAGGGTAACTCAAAGCTAAAACTCATTAGTTGTTTGAAAGCTCAAAAGTGCTTGAAGAAAGGGTGCTATGCTATCCTAGCACATGTTAATAAAGTCGAAATGAAGGAAAAAGTGAAGAGCATCAACGACGTGCCTATGGCAAGAGATTTTCCTGAAGTATTTCTGGAAGAGTTGTCGGGATTACCTCCATTTAGATCTGTAGAATTTCAAATAGATCTAGTACCAGGAGCTGCACCAGTGGCTCGTACTCCATATAGACTTGCACCATCTGAGATGAAAGAGTTACAAAGCCAGTTACAAGAATTAATGGACCGTGGTTTCATTCGACCGAGCACTTCACCGTGGGGAGCTCCGATTTTATTCGTCAAGAAGAAAGATGGATCTTTTCGAATGTGTATAGATTATCGTGAATTAAATAAGTTAACTATCAAGAATCGGTATCCACTACCGAGAATTGATGACTTATTTGATCAATTGCAAGGATCATGTGTTTACTCGAAAATCGACCTAAGGTCGGGCTATCATCAACTACGCGTCAAAGAAGAAGATATTCCAAAAACTGCTTTTCGGACACGCTACGGTCATTATGAATTTTTGGTCATGCCGTTTGGGTTGACTAATGCGCCAGCTGTATTCATGGACCTCATGAATCGAGTTTGTAGTCCGTATTTAGATAAGTTTGTTATCATTTTCATTGACGATATTCTTATCTATTCCAAGAGTGAGCAAGAGCATGAGCAGCATTTAAGGTTGGTATTAGAATTGTTAAGAAAAGAACAGTTATACGCTAAATTTTCTAAGTGTGCATTTTGGTTGAAAGAAGTGCAATTTCTTGGCCACGTTGTTAGTAGCAAAGGAATTCAGGTTGATCCAGCTAAAATTGAGGCCATTGAAAAATGAGAGACTCCTAAGACACCAACGCAGATACGCCAATTTTTGGGTTTAGCTGGTTATTATAGAAGGTTTATTCAAGATTTTTCCCGAATAGCTAAACCATTAACAGCGTTAACGCAAAAAGGGAAGAAGTACGAATGGACTTCTGAGCAAGAGAGTGCATTTCAATTACTGAAGAAGAAGTTGACTACAACACCTATTTTATCGTTACCTGAAGGGAACGATGATTTTGAGATATATTGTGACGCTTCGCGACAAGGTTTTGGTTGCGTCCTTATGCAACAGAAGAAAGTTATAGCATACGCATCTCGACAATTGAAGATTCACGAGCGGAATTATACGACGCATGATTTAGAATTGGGAGCAGTAGTGTTTGCATTGAAGATATGGAGACACTATTTATATGGGGTTAAATGCACTGTGTTTACTGATCATAAAAGCCTTCAACATATTTTTGATCAGAAACAGCTGAACATGAGGCAACGTAGGTGGGTCGAGCTGATAAACGACTATGATTGTGAGATTCACTATCATCCCGGGAAAGCGAATGTAGTGGCCGACGCTCTAAGCAGAAAGGAACGGGAACCAATTCGAGTACGAGCAATGAACATAAAAATTCGCATGAATATCAACTCACAAATCAAAGAGGCTCAACGAGAAGCTCTTACTAAAGAAAACATAGGAAATGAAATAATGAAGAAGTATGAGAAGCAACTCGTTATAAGGGAAGACGGAATTCGATATTTCGCAAAGCGTATTTGGGTACCGAAGTTGGGTGGATTAAGGAAGTTGATATTGAACGAGGCACATAAGACAAGATACTCGATACATCCTGGAGTTGGAAAGATGTATCAAGATCTTAAGACGCATTATTGGTGGCCTAATTTAAAGACAAATGTTACAACATATGTTGGGGAATGTTTAACTTGTTCCAAAGTCAAAGCAGAACACCAGAAGCCGTCAGGGTTACTTCAACAACCAGAAATCCCAGAATGGAAATGGGATGGTATTACCATGGATTTCATCACAAAGTTACCTAAGACTGCCTGGGGTTATGACACCATTTGGGTAATAGTTGATCGTCTCACCAAATCTGCACATTTCTTGCCTATAAAGGAAACGGATAGAATGGAGAAACTATTACGATTATACATAAAGGAAATTGTTTCAATGCATGGAATACCTATTTCCATTATATCCGATCGTGATAGTAGATTTACATCAAAGTTTTGGCAATCACTACAGGAGGCCCTGGGAACCCGTTTGGATATGAGCACCGCATATCATCCGCAAACTGACGGGCAGAGTGAAAGAACAATTCAGACTCTTGAAGACATGCTCAGGGCATGTGTGATCGATTTTGGAAACGGATGGGATAAATATCTACCATTAGCAGAATTCTCGTATAATAATAGTTATCATGCGAGCATTAAAGCTGCACCATTCGAAGCACTGTATGGAAGGAAGTGTAGATCCCCTATCTGTTGGAATGAAGTAGGAGATCGACAATTAACTGGTCCCGAGATCATCCATGAAACTACTGAGAAGATAGTGCAAATCAAGGAGAGATTGAAAACAGCCCGTAGTCGCCAAAAGAGCTTCGCCGATGTCCGAAGGAAACCATTAGAGTTTCTGGTTGGTGACATGGTTATGTTAAAGGTGTCACCTTGGAAAGGTGTAATGCGTTTTGGAAAAAGGGGTAAACTGAACCCAAGGTATGTAGGCCCGTTCAAGATCATCGAACGCATCGGACCGGTAGCTTATCGACTCGAGTTACCACAACAACTCGCCGGCATACATAATTCATTTCACGTCTCAAACCTCAAGAAATGTCTTGCAAAGGAAGATCTCACCATTCCTCTTGAAGAAATCCAAGTCGACGAGAAACTACAATTCATAGAAGAACTAGTCGAAATCATGGACAGTGAAGTTAAACAACTCAAGCAGAGCAACATACCAATCGTCAAGGTTCGTTGGAATGCTCGAAGGGGTCCCGAGTTTACTTGGGAATGAGAGGATTAGATGAAACAAAAGTATCCACATTTGTTTCCCGACAACACAAAATTGGTACAACTTTAAAATTTCGGGACGAAATTTATTTAACGATTAGGTACTGTAACGACCCGGATTTTCTGATAGTTTTATACTTATGAGATTAATATTTACATAAAATAAACCTTACCAACATGATAAGCAATCCAAACTGTTGAGACTTATGTTTTTGAAAAGAGTTTCACACAACGTTTGACCGTCCAATTTGACCGATGATATCACGAACTATATAACACACGATAATTATACGATTATGTATATGTACATATCTATACATATTTAACATGATTTAAGGATGGTTTAACATTTCATTGTGAACTAACAACAATGAGTTATAAGTATACTTTGAGACCACAAACTTAAGTTTTCAAAACGATAACTATATGTAACGTTCTTTGACATATATACTTACAATCTATAATGTGTTGGTGATCTATGTCACCAATATGATTTAAGTGTAATGGGATTAATTTGTAACCAAAATAATCTTGATAAATATCGAACAAGTTTGGGGAAGTGTGGAGTGCACACTTGTTTGAACTTATCTTGATTATGGCGGCGGTTCGGGGGCAGCGCCCCCGATAAGTGGGGTCCAAGGGGTGGCAACCCCTGGCGGGGTCCAAGGGGCAGAGCCCCTGGCTGGGCTAACATTGCTTTATTAAAAATGTCTTAAAATTTTATTTTGGCCCGGTTTGACCCAAAAATAAAAGCCCAGTTTTTGAGCCTCTTTTACAGTTATAAACCCGTCCATATTTGAATTCTTGATCCGATTCCTCAAAATTGCTACAAGTATATCTAGGGTATATGTAACCGTATCATACCCAGCTTCTATACGTATTTACTATTGGTATATACCAACAATAAACTTCAATGATCAGCCACTAGACATGATGTTACATGTGGGAACCAGCCATTTAACCTCATGTGTGACTTTTGTGCAAGAAAACAAACTAAATCTCCTATATATCCATCCCATAATCATGCTATTTTGCACACACACATACAATTTCATTTCCAATTTTCTTTCAAGTTAATTCACTCCCTAATCTCTCTTCATTTACCTACTCAAGAACGTATCAATATAGTCATCCGATTTCAAGGAGATTACTTCCAATCTTTCAATCCCACTCTACCACTCTTTTGATTCCAAGATTTTTCTTACCTTTTCCAGTAGCTTTGTCCAAGTAACTTGAGGTAGTAACCTTATTCATAACCTTATTCGATTCATATTTATATAGCTATCTTATTTTGTGTTGTAAAATTTTAACAACAAGAACATAGTTTGAGTGATTTCAAACTTGTTCGCAAACTAAATAGATCCTTCTAATTTGATTTTTAAAAACACTTCAAGACCTGTAATATATCATATTATGACAAAATCGGATTAATCATATCTTGGCTAATTAACATAATATTTAATATATATTTACTTATGATTTGATTTTATATATTTCAGGACCACCCGTAAACAACACGAGAAGATTAATCATAAGACCTCATGATTGTACGCAACACATCATTTGACAACACAGTACTTTATGTACGCAACACGTCACTTGACAACATGGTACCATGGGTCGAGATTAATTCTGATCAATACGAATACGATGGGGTCTTTATTTATTTATTTAAGCAACTAATTGTGGACCACTAACATCGGACTGCTAACTACGGACTAAGAAAATATTAAAAGTATTAACAGTATATATATATATATATATATATATATATATATATATATATATATATATATATATATATATATATATATATATATATATATATATATATATATAACGATTACTTGAAAAGAAAATATGTTGATATATTATATATATGGTTAGGTTTGTGATATCAATCGGAGACCAAGTCGTGTTTATTACCTTCAAGGCAAAAGTGAGTATATAGTCCCACTTTTAAACTCTAAATATTTCAGGATGAGAATACATGCATTTTATGATTTATGTTATGGACACAAGTGATTAAAAATATATATTCTACGTTGAGTTGTACCACTGGCATACTTCCCTGTAGCTTGGTAACTATTATTTACATGAGGTATTGTAAACGCGAATCCTGTTGATAGATCTATCGGGCCTGACAACCCCAACCGGACTGGACGACCAGTATTCAACGGTTGCACAGTACTTCGTTTCGGTGACTACACTTGGTACGGTGTAGTAAGATTTCATAATAAAGGGAATATGCGACGTTGATTAAATGTTAAGTATGGTTATCAAGTGCTCAACAACTTAGAATATGTTTATTAAAACGTTTATATATGAAATCTTGTGGTCTATATTTATAACGCTGCCGGCATTAAACCTATATCTCACCAACTTTATGTTGACGTTTTAAGCATGTTTATTCTCAGGTGATAACTAAAAGCTTCCGCTGCAACATGTTGAATTTAAGCAAGATCTTGAGTATGCATATTTGTGTCAAAAATAAAACTGCATATCGGAGGATTTGTAATGTAAAATATGTTGGAGGTCGTATTGTTATTATCACATATAAAGTTTGTAAGTCTAAGATTATCGCTAAACGATAATCATTATTAAGTTGTTTAAACCTTGTATTTGTAATAAAAGCTATGGTTTGTATTGTAAAAACGAATGCAGTTTTTGAAGAATGTCGCATATAGAGGTCAATACCTCGCGATGAAATCATATGTTATTGTATTCGTCCTTATGGTTAAGTTCGGGTTATGACATGTTCCGGCGGAAAGACAAGTTGAATTTCGCATTGAGTTGGTTCCGGGGGCTACTCCCATTGCTAAAACTCCTTATCGTTTAGCACCAATGGAAATGCAAGAGTTTTTAAATCAAACCCAAGAGTTTCTTGAAAAAGGTTTTATCCGACCGAGTGCTTCGTCATGGGGCGCTCCGGTTTTATTCGTGAAGAAGAAGGTGGTAGTATGCGGATGTGCATCGATTATCGGGAGTTGAACAAAGTGACGATCAAGAATCGTTATCCATTGCCTCGGATTGATGATTTGTTTGACCAACTCCAAGGTGCGACGTATTTTTCAAAGATTGACTTACGGTCCGGCTATCACCAAATGCAGATCCGTGAGGAAGATATTGAGAAGACGGCCTTTAGAACTCATTATGGGCATTTTGAATTTGTAGTTATGCCTTTCGGTCTTACAAATGCACCGGCGGTATTCATGGATCTTATGAACCAAGTGTGCCAACCTATGTTGGACAAGTCAGTAATTGTGTTCATTGATGATATTCTTGTCTATTCGAAAGGTATGCAAGAACATGAACGTCATTTGCGTGAAGTATTGAAAACGTTGCGAAAGGAGAAATTGTATGCTAAATTAACAAAGTGCGAATTTTGGCTAAGGGAAGTGTAATTCCTTGGTCACATCGTGAATAACAAAGGTATCCAAGTAGATCCGGCAAAGATAGAGACGGTGAAGAGTTGGGAACAACCGACTACGCCTACGGAAATCCGAAGTTTTCTCGGATTGGCCGGTTATTATCGTCATTTTATCCAAGACTTTTCTAAAATTGCTTCTCCATTGACAAAGTTGACGAGGAAGAATGTGAAATTTAATTGGGAGAACGAGCAAGAAATTGTTTTTCAATTGTTAAAAGAGAAATTGTGTCAAGCTCCGGTCTTGGTGTTACCGGAAGGTGTAGAAGATTTGACGGTGTATTGTGATGCCTCATTAAATGGGCTCGGGTGTGTTCTAATGCAACGGGGTAGAGTCATCACTTATGCTTATCGACAATTGAAGGAACACGAAAAGAGATACCCAACTCATGACCTTGAATTGGCGGCGGTGGTACATGCGTTGATGATTTGGCGCCACTACTTATACGGTGTCAAGTGCACGATTTATTCCGATCACAAGAGTTTGAAACATCTTTTTGATCAAAGGGATTTGAATTATAGTCAACGTAGATGGATGGATGTGGTAAAGGATTATGATTGTGAGATACTTTACCACCTGGGTAAGGCAAATGTGGTCGCGGACGCGTTGAGCCGAAAGAGTCAACATCCGACAATACGAGTAGGATCGTTACGCATGGCAATTACTAACTCTTTTCTTGTAAAGCTCGGTGAGATTCAAATTGAAGCTTTTGTTAATAACAAACATGAAGAACGAATTGTGGGGCAAAGGGAGTCTATTCAATTAGGCCCTCACGGGTTATTGTCCTTTCAAAATAGAGTGTGGGTGCCGAAAATGGGGGATTTCCAAAAGGTGCTTCTTGATGAAGCGCACAAGTCAAAGTACTCCATTCATCTGGGTGCGACAAAGATGTACCTCGACTTGAAGAAAGAGTATTGGTGGCCCGGAATGAAACGGGATGTGGTTAAATATGTTGAACAATGTGTTACATGTTTACAAGTAAAAGCCGAACATCAAAAACCTTATGGTAAATTGCAACCATTAGAAATCCCGATATGGAAGTGGGAGCATATTACCATGGATTTTATTACAAAGTTGCCAAAAATGGCAAGAACCCAATTTGATACTATTTGGGTGATCGTTGATAGATTGACGAAAATTGCTTTGTTTCTTCCTATTAAAGAAGAAATTACATCGGAGGCACTTGTGAAAATGTTCATTAAAGAGGTGATATCGAGACATGGCATTCCCACGTCTATCATTTCGGATCGGGACACGCGTTTTACTTCTCGAATTTAGAAAAAGTTTCATGAAGATATGGATACGAGGGTGAATATGAGTATGGCGTACCATCCTCAAACGGACGGTCAAACCAAACGTACGAATCAAACATTGGAGGATATGTTACGGGCGTGTATTATTGATTTTGGTGGAAGTTGGGATGAACATTTACCTTTGGTGGAGTTTTCGTACAACAATAGTTATCACTTTAGTATCAGAATGCCACCTTATGAGATGCTCTATGGTAGAAGTTGTAGAACCCCTATTTGTTGGGGTGAGGTGAGTCAAAGAGAAGTCGGGAGTACCGACTTGGTCCTAGAAACTAATAGTAAGATCGATATGATTCGAACTCATTTAAAAGCGGCTCAAGATAGACAAAAGTCGTATGCTGATAAACGTAGGTGATTGATTGAGTTCCAAGAGGGCGACATGGTGATGCTTAAGGTTTCGCCATGGAAGGGTATTATTCGATTCCGAAAACGGGGAAAGTTAGCTCCTCGGTTTATTGGGCCATTTAAGATTTTAGCTCGTGTTGGTGAAGTCGCGTATCGTTTGGAATTACCCGAAGAGCTTGCATGGATCTATAGTACATTTCATGTTTCCCATCTCCGTAAGTGTCTTACGGATGATTCATCATGGATGCCATTAGACGAGATTGAGCTAAACAACAAGTTAGAATACGTCGAAGAGCCGATTGCCATACTTGATGAAAAAGTCAAAGTGTTGCGTAACAAAGAGTGAGGACCTTTAAGGTCCAATGGCATCATAGTAAAGGTTCTGAGTTTACATGGGAACCCGAAGAATTTGTGTTGGTGTATCTTCCTTCTTGTCATGTGGCGTGGATTGCGAGGACGCAATTCGGTTCAAGTGGGGGAGAGTTGTAACATCCTGTTTTTCTAGCTAGAGGGATGCAGTCCAAAGCCTTGGGACACCGTCCAAGGTTGAAGGGCTGGACGCCGTCCAGTTTATGGGACGCCGTTCAGATGAACTGACGGGCCAGCTGGTTGTTTTGGGATATTTTAAAGGGGTAATTTAGTCTTTTCACATGTTGAACGAGTTTAAGGCCACATGATCAGATCTTGAGATGTCATTTACTCAATTACCACCAACCTCATCCTTATCACTTCAATTTTAGAGAGAGATTTATAGTGTAAGAAAGCTCAACCAAAGGAAGAAGAAGCTAGTTTTGGGTCTTAGCTCGAGTTACAAAGTTGCTCATATCATTACTAGCTACGTTTTGATTGAGGTTTTATGTCCTAACTTTGATTTTCTTTACTTTCATTAGTGTAAGGGTTAGGGTTTGGGTTAGGGTTTGGGTTAGTGTTGAACATAAAACCCATCGTTGGTAATTTTTGGGGGTTTTGGGTAAGATTGAGTCATTAGGACTCAAGAATAACTAACCTAGGGTTTTAAAGTGATACTTGGTGTTAATGAGTGTTAAATGGTTAGTTAATCACTAGCTCACTTATGTTGTTAGTGAAAAGTGTTTATAGGGTAAATGGTTGACTTGAAATGGGTCAAATGGATAAGTTTAACCTAGCGAGATAAATTGGGTATGAAAACACCCTAGATATGTGTTGATGGGAGTCTTAGAACCTTAATCACTATCTTTTAGCGATTAGTTGGGGGTTTGGACCTTAATTTAATGATTCTAGTGCAAATGGGTCATAAATACCCTTTTGGGTCATAAATGCACTAGTGAGGATAGTTGGTGGATCGTCTAACTTACTATGTGAATTAATTGGGCATTAACTATATTAGTTGACTTGCGTTGAAAGTTACAAGTTGTTGGAAATCTCACAAGACGATAAGGTGAGCGGAATATTCATGTATGTATGTATATGATTTACGTGCCCGTATTCGTTGTGCACATAGCCATTTTTTGCACGTAGTTATGAGTAATAGCCACTATTAAGTGATGCCATAGCTGTTTTGGAACACTTTGGGGGAATACCATAGCCATTTTGGGATACCTCGGGGTTAGCATACCATAGCCATTTTGGGAACTAATTGAATATCCGGTTCTTACTCACACGTGTTCAAGTGATGCCATAGCCGTTTGGAACACTTGGGGGTGATGCCATAGCCGTTTTGGAATACCTCGGGGGTTAGCATACCATAGCCGTTTTGGGAGCTAACGGTTGTTATGAACACCGATGACTTGTTCGCGAGGTCATTCCCTTGCGATATTGGTTAACCATGGTTTATACTTGTTGATGTTTAGCATTTCATTATTATTATGATCATTATGCTATTTATATTACTAGTTGTACGCTTTGATGATTCTAGCTTTTGTTACGAGATGATATGCGATTATATGCATTGTATGATATGTGGATGCGAGTAGGTAAGTTGTATATACATGTATATATTTGTTCTAATCACTAAGCTTTAGCTTACCCTCTCGTTGTTTACCTTTTTAGGCTCCGGTATAGATAAGGGCAAAGGTATTCGCTTGGATTAGTGGTGGCTCACGGGGGTTTAGCTTTTTGAAGTTCGGCCAAGGATTTGGGTAGTTTAACCCCAAACACCATGCTCTAGTGTCGTTTGGAAATTAAACTAGTATGGTCGAAACTTGCATTTTTAAACGAAATTAGTAAAACGGGTCGTTGTGGGCCCGGTGTTCTAAAACTTGTTTTTATTGTGGAAATATCTTAATTTTACTTATATTGATTTGTTGTGAAAGTCGTTTTGTTTAAAAATGTCGGGAAGCGGGTTTTCTGCGCGAGTAAGTTGGACCACGAGGTCAGAAACTTACAGTTCATTTGGACGCCGTCCAAGGTCCTTGGACGCCGTCCTGCACTTCACAACTGGACGCCGTCCAGATACACTGGAACAAACTTTTTTTTTAAGTCGGGTTTTTGATATAACGAGGTCTGGGTTGTTACACATCTTTAGTCAAAATTGCATAACTTTTCATAAGGAATACAGTAGCACACTTTTTATAAGCTAAAACACAAAGTATGCAACTCAGAAAATTCGGATTACACACATAACCTAGTCAAATCTTCGATTAAGCATATCTTAAGCATACGATAACGAAATTACGCAAAATCAGAGTCTAAAATTAATAACTTTTCGATATCTTTCCATTAAAACATGTTACAAGATCAGTTCTCATGTCAATTAAATCAGATCATTAAAATACAAATTCATTTTTCATGTAAACAACGTTAATTACGCAATCAAACGATAAATAACAACACAAGACAACATTAACTGAGCACAAGACTTGATTACACTATGTAATTGAACAAAAAACTAAATTAATAAAATTAGGGTTACTAGTTATACCTTAAAATATCAAATTGATCACACAAACGCGTAGAGAACGACACAAGGAACAATCTTTATGCACAAGGTTTTGTTAAATTTTGAAGTTTGATGATGGTGGTGGTGGTGTGTTGATCGACGGCCAAGGGAGGGAGAAGAGGGAGTAAAAAGTCGACTAGCACAATTGAGGGAATGAGGGTTTCAAGTCCAATACTAATTATTTATAGTTTGGCTCCAAACAAGACCCATCTAATGACCCACTAAACCAAACTAGTCCACTAAGGGTGTGTGGGTGAGGGTTCTTCCGAATGACCCACCTAGGGGTGTCCTGAGCTCGTTTTACTTATTTACTTGTACGCGCGTGATCCGTTTCGAATGCCGTTAACCGTACCGGGTCTCCGGAACATTAACTAGTCGTTGAAATAAAATCACCGGTTTTAATTCATTAAATAAATAATAAATTAAATAAGTTTTTCTTAAAGTTAATAATTATTGAAAATAATTATTTCATCGTTTTTCTGAGTTCCGTAAACTGAAAAGCTTTCTAGACGATTAACTTAATCGTAACATTTTCTAGTTATATCACTTCCCGAAATAAATTCATAAATTAATATCACTTATTAATTCAAAAATCTCTCTAATAAGCAAGTATTTAATTCTATTAAACACACGTCTAAGTAAACACCGTTAAACACTTAACTGACAAGTAACGATAGTAAACGAAAAAAGTCGGGTTTTTACAATATTCCACCCAGACTTTTAACCGACGATATTTTCCCGCTTTCTACCCGTTAAATTTAACCACCTTCACCGTTCAACTCAAAATAATTTTACGAACACAATGCAACTTGTTGTACGCAAAACGGACATTTTTTAAAAAACGCTAAATATTTTTGGTTATTTTTCATACATAACACACCCGTACCAACACGTTTTTTATTCTGTAAATACATAACGCTATTAAATATGAGTATGAAACCCGAGAGGCCCCGCTGCTTTGCGCGGACGGATTCTAACTAGTTTTTAATAATAATAATAATTATTAGTAAAAATAAATGCCTTTTAAATTTTTTTAGAAAATTAAAATTATAATTTATGAGAGATTAGTATTTTCTTTTATAAAAGATTTTGTATTATTTTTTTGATTAATTTAATATATAATTATGACAGGCATGTTTAAAAACCTATGGAAATTTGATTCTACCATTTTCCATGGCGTCTTGTTTATATTTTTATTTTATTTTATTTATTTATTTATATATTTTATTTTATTTTATTATTATTTTGCTGGAGGTCCTCACGAAAGCAATCTCTCTAATCCAGGGTAGAGAGATTGCTTCCGTGAAGACCTCCGGCCAAAAAAATTAATAATAATATAATATAATATATATATATATATAAATAAATAAATTAATTAAGTTAAAAAATACGACGTCATAGAAATGGTAGAATCAAATTTTCATGGGTTTTTAAGTATATCTAGGATTCAATCATGCACCTTTACGATTAATATCCTTGTATATAAGTTAGTACAGAGTAATTGTTATTTATTTCCCTAAACTGTCGTTCCTGCTTGACTTTATTATGCCATTAGTCCCTAAAGTATGTTTGTTTCATTATTGTCCCTAAAATATTTTTGTTTCATCCTAACCCCTTAAAGTAATGATATGGTTTCATTTAGGTCCCCATGGTTAACTGCCATTAATTCAATCCGTTCACTGGGGACCTAAATGAAACCATATCATAACTTTAAGGGTTATGATGAAATAAAAATACTTTAGGGACAAGGATGAAAAAAAGATAAAACTTTAGGGACTTTAATTATAGTTAATTGTGACAAGTGGAAAATCCACATGTAAATCCTAAATTAGCTGATCTCTATAAATAAAGCAACTAATTAGTTAATTGATTTGATTAATATCAATAAATAAAAACGGGATTTAGCCGATGTCTTTAAAACTTGGAAAAGTCAAGTAGGGTTGGAAAAGTCACATTGATCTCCATTGTTTTTTAAATGTCTACATCTCATCTAACCCTAAATTAGGATTTGTCAAAGTTAATTATCAAGAAAGATGCCGATGTAATCGATATGTCGACTAATCAAGCGGAGTTATATACATATTAATGATTATTCTCTTAAAAAATTCAAATCGATGCTCTTATCTACTTATCTCAAGGTTAGCATTAACGATAATACAATTAATTGATTTTAAAATTAGTTAATACTTATAGATGAATGATGATTTGACTTTAACTATGCAACAATCTGTTACTGTCGATTAAGGGTTTTTGATATCGATATCGGTTAATTTTAAAATTAAAGATAATCATAGCGTGTTTTTATTATAAGAAAGGAATTAAATGAAAAAAATATATATTAAAATTGCTGTTGGAAGATGGGGATTTCGGTAAGTTTGATTCAATGAAAGGAAGCCAAGTCACGGTGGATTTATACTTTCTACATGTAATAATCATTTTGTATTTTGAGTTACTTGTGAATGAGGTTTGCTTCTGTCAACACTCATTTTCGAACAATATGATATTATATATTAGAGGATATTAGCTTTCACCCATTAATCCATTATCATATCAAGAGTATTATAATGAATAGCATTTCAATGAATAGTCAAATCTAACATCATTAGGAAGTTCATATATACTTGGTTCTAATGTTTCTGCTTCTGATCTGTTGAATAGGTGTATATTAAATGATTATGTAGATTTTAAATGAGGGTGTGATGGTTTATACATGTCTTGGTGGTGCCTATAATGTTTTGAGATTCTGTTACATGTGTTTAGGGTGCGTATCATTATTATTAGTCATGCCTCTGTTATAGTGTAATTGAAGAAGTTATTGACTTGTTGTTAACCTCTTATGCTCTTGTCATATTTAAGGATTGGATAATTATAGTGTGTTATTCTAATTTTAAACCCGCTGTCAATGCGTTTAGTGTAGCACGTGCATTGATACTTTGTGGTTAAATAACATGGATAGTTGCACTAATTTATCTATGATAAAAGATGGTCATTAAAGGGATTGAAGTTAGGTCATGACCAAATCTTTTGCAGGTTATTCGAATCAATTCGTCTCTGGGTGTAAGTGTGGATACATTTTGTTGAAGTCTGCTATGCGAAGAACGTGATGTTCTTATTGCCAATAACATGTTCTTAATGCCGACAACTATCCCGTTAAGGGAAATATAGTATTTTCAATTCTAAAGTTAAAAGGGATATGTTATGACCCATTTTCAACTGTTTCATTTTCAGTACCTATCTGCTGTTGGTGATTTTAGCATGATCCAGCGTCATTTTAGTTGATTGGATTGCTAAGTTGAAAGTGCTCGAACCATTGAAACGCTACCCGAATTTGGAGATTGTGGAGTGCACGTTCGTAAAGTGTAAAATGGTTTGAGGTTATATTAGTGAGCTTGGAAATAACATTTAGAACTTAAGGAATGCGAAACGCGACTTGAAAGGCTAAACACACTTGAATATAAGCTTAAACTTGATTTTGGTGTGCAATAGCTTTAAGCCGGGACACGGCTCATGGGCCCGCGGCGCGGCTTAAATGGTGATTTTGAGTTCGAGAGTTTGGGCATTTTTGGAAGTGTTGTGCTTTGTTAGCCCGCGGTGAAAAAGTGCTTTTTCAACCCAAAAGGCACATTTGAACCCCAAACGTTATGGGGTTGTTCCAGGACATTTATGAACGGTTTTTTCATGTATTTGGACTTGTTTAAGCACAAATACATGGGTGTGACCTTCCAAGCATTAAGTGGGTTCATATGAAAAGGTGTGACTCTTCAAAGACACATTTTGACCCATTATAAATATATGTATTTATTTCCATATATGATGGTTAGACCCTTTACACAATGTTCCAAATTTTGAACATGTCTAACAACTTTCAACACAAAACTTTCAGATTTATGCAATCTACAATTGCAAGGAACAATTATCTTTTAGTCAAGACGATTGTTCATACTAGTCTTATCCTAATAGTGATTTCGTGTAACCCGTGACCAAGTGGGTCGAAATACTCTATTAAGAAAGTGTTCACACGATTCTAGTATCAATCTGGTTGTTGATTCTTTACCCACTAAAACACATATTTTCCAACAATTTAATAGAGTATTTTGGGAATCAAAACCGGGGTGAATTGTGAAGTTTGAAGGAATGGATCTTGGATGAACCGTGAAAAAGACAAATGGTATTCAAACGGATGAAGAATTATTTGTTCTATCATACTCAATCACAGATACGCATATTATGCTCTTTTCTCATATTAATTTTTATATACGCAATGGATATTGGTGATGATTGATAATGATATTAAATACATAATATCCATGACAGAAATATAAGTATGAATTGCATGTGACTATATACTTATATTGATGATCAGTGAAACTAGTGCGGTGGAATTAAAAAGGGTGAATTAATATGATGGGTGATATTCATAAACGTTAATGGGTAACCAACATGAATAATTAATTCTTGTGAGTATGAAAATATGTATGGGTATTTTATTCATATTAGGCGCCTCTTTTGATTATCAAGTTCCTTATATGGATGTATGCATGAGATACACATGCATGTTGATCAAATTTGTGAGATATATATTCTCATATGATATCTGGTTTTTCATACTATATATATATATATATATATATATATATATATATATATATATATATATATATATATATATATATATAAAATGAAAAAAGAAAAAGGTGGTAGCCATACATTGGAAATAATACTCATGTTCCACCGCTTAATTTTTTGGCGGTTAATTTGGTGGTCATATTAGTTTTATATGTAGCCTTGTGTGTATGCTTACTTGCATGAGCATATTATTCTCATGGATAATAATTTTAAATGTTATCCAGGACTTCGGTTAAACCTTTTGTGGAGGATTATTGTTTTGTCATATATCTAAAACATGTTTTATGATTTTAAGTTCAATCCTATATAATTTATCAAATACTCTATTCAGTATTTGGTATTAATATAAAAGGTTGAAAGGAATGATGATGAGTAACCGTCAAGAGTATACGTCTTTAATCTGCCCCTAATTTAATTATTGGATGTTGACATGAATGCCTTTTATGGGTTGTTAACATTGTGATTGTTGGCAAAACAATGATTTATTGGTAACAAGTGTTTGGATATTTAACGGGTGATAATAATCCATTGGTTAAGTCACAAGACAACATTATATGGTTGTAAAGTGACTAATTTGTTCCCAATACCATGACCATGAAGTACTAATTCATTGGTAAGTTATGTCCACAAATCATTTGATGAGCTATCAAGATGATACAAGTTAGTGAAATAAATATGTTTTAATATGGAATGGGATTAGATATTGCTTATTTGTTTTAAATACCGGTATGCTATGGAAATTAGTGGTATGATGTATGTGATTACATTAAGTGATCAATTTAGCATGGTGTTTGAAAAGATCAAGCGATGTCTAGGGTAATATATTGTGATGTGACTTAAGTATTTTAATACTTGTTAAAGTCAACCATGGATTATGGTTTAGTTCACAATGGTGATTCTAAGACATATTGAAATTGTATTGAGTTTACTATTGATCAAGAAGGGGATGCATCTACAAGTTGTACGTTTTTGCACTTGGTATAGATGAGGTATCTTGGATCAAAAAGGTTGATGTTGAGATTATGGAAATTATAAACTTATTGTCATTACATCTTGGTTCTAGAAGTGGATTGACAAAGGTATGTTTATGATTATAATCTCACTATCTAATGTAATAGTAATAATTGTGTACACAAGGATAATGGGGATACATTATCAAGGGTGTATGAATTATAGGTTACATTGATTACTTATGAGAGGTGAACATGTGCAACGACTAATCAATCAATTGATTTGAGATCTCACAAGTTACTTATGGTATAATAAGAACTTGGTAAATCCTTAGTTTAAAGGATTGTAAAAGAAGGAAATTGATTGAAGACATAATGAATGAGATTAATATTCATGGTTCTAACGACCCGTCCTAATCCATCCGGACGAATACATTACATTTGGTTACATCGCGAGGTACTTGACCTCTATATGATACATTTTACAAACATTTCATTCGTTTTTAAAAGACAAACTTTCATTACTTCGAAAGTTGAACGCATGTATACCATTTCCTAATATATCCAACTAAATTTGACTTAACAATAATCTTGATGAATTCAACGACTCGAATGCAACGTCTTTTGAAATATATCATGAATGACTCCAAGTAATATCTTTTAAATGATCAAATGCACAGTGAAAGATTTCTTTCATACCTGAGAATAAATATGCTTTCAAGTGTTAACCAAAAGGTTGGTGAGTTCATAGGTTTATTATAACAATCATTTCAATATATTAGTAGACCACAAGATTTCCGTTTATAAATATATGTACACTCACAAGTGTATAAAAGTATTCTATAAGTTGTAGGCACCCGGTAACAAGCCTTAACGTTCATGTTCTACCCTCTGAAGTACACCAGATCAGGTGTGTTTAAAATAACCTCGAAGTACTAAAGCATCCCATAGTCAGGATGGGGTTTGTCAGGCCCAATAGATCTATCTTTAGGATTCGCGCCTACCGTACATAGACAAGTAGTTTAATGTTACCAAGCTAAGGGTATATTTCTGGTTTAAACCCACGTAGAATTAGTTTTAGTACTTGTGCCTATTTCGTAAAACATTTATAAAAACAGAGCATGTATTCTCAGTCCTAAAAATATATATAAAAGGGAGCAAATGAAACTCACCTAATGTATTTTGTAGTAAAAATACATATGACTATATTAAACAATGCAGGGTTGGCCTTGGATTCACGAACCTATATCATTCATATAGGGAGTTGATCATAAATTCTTTATTTTAGTAATAATAATAATGATAAAAAAATTATAATTTTAGTAACAATAACAATAATAATAATAATAATAATAATAATTTTGGTAGTGAAATCTACCTTCCAAAGCTTTTCTAAAAAAAACATGTCCCGAACAGGGCTCGAACCCGAGACCTCTCGCTCACCCGCAAACACACTTAACCATTTCCTCTATCTTGTTTATCTGATTCATTATGCAACCCAAAATACTTAACTAGTTCATGTTTCAACCCACTTCATCTTCTTCACCAAAATCCAAACGATCAAACAACTTCATTCTTAATAGTCAATCATCAAAATGGTTTTAGGACTTTTAAACAAACATGAAACAAAAAAAATAAAAGTGTTCTTGTAATTAAGAAAATTAAAAAAAAACTGAAAAGAGCTTACTGCTTGCTCGTAACTTCTTAAAAAAAAAAATTTGAGTTACGGTGGTGGTTTGTGGCGGTTCTAGGTGGTGATTAATGGTGGTTTGAGTGGTATTCCTTTTGAACAAGAAGAAGAATCATACGACAGTAGTAGCTTCACAATAGTAGCCGTAGGTGACAGTTTACAGGAGCAGCGAAGGAGAAAAGAAAAAAAAAAAAAATTGGTTGATCCGGGTTATGCCCTTTTTCTAACGGGGTATATAAAAAGGTTATAGTTTGGAGTAAGTAAAAAAATATCGAATGAGTATGGTAGAGTGGTTTGATGATGTGCAAATTGCATATGTATATATATTACTCCTTGTGTCATTATTTGAAAAATAAAAAAATTAAAATTTAAAATAAATAAAAAAAAAAATAGTATCCGAATACTACCAAGAAAAATATCAAGTGATAAATTTGTTAATAGTAATGAAGGTAGTGGGTAGGGTCTTTTGTGTGGGTTTGTCGATAATCATGTATGTATGTAAGGAAAAAGTTATGCAAGTTGTAGAAAATAATATTACTTGATTCATGAGATTGATTTTGATTATAACACGACCACTAATTTTTACAAGTATAACAGGCGCCAACTAATATCAACATCTATAGATATGATATTTTAATCACTCAAATAATTTGGTCGTTATTGCATACCAAAGGATATGTTAAGTTGATTATAAGTATTTTGTATATTAGAGACAAACTCTTTATAAATGCATGTGCATGTGGGTGTGCATGTGGGTGTGAATATAAAGTAATATTAAAAAAATACATAGCAGCCTCTTTCTTGGTTATTTCTGCCGACGTTTTAATTCGGGTAGTATATCGTGCTCCGTTGATAATTAGTGGCGGATAAAAAGTCTTCGAAAAAAATTCTAAATTTTTATATTTAATCATTTTTATTTATTTCAGTCATTATGGTATAAAATTCGGCCATTAACTATTAAATAAAAATTACATTAATTATTTACCCCCAACCCTAATAAAATATAAAAAGTCTTAAAATTCAACAAATAGTTTCTAAATATATTTTAATAAGCCTAAAATTTATATAACTCATTTTCGTATCATCGTTTATTTTTAAAATCACAGAAGTTCGTTTTTAACTTTTTTACTATCAATAACAAATGAGTGTTACTATCGTTTACTAAATAAATTCGAAATCAATATATATATATATATATATATATATATATATATATATATATATATATATATATTCAATATACTTTATTTATATATAGATTCGTTTTAATAATAAATTTTTATATCTTATATTATTAATTCTAATAACTAAACAATATACTATTTCAAATTATATTTCGAATTAATATATATTTATATTTCTAAATATATATGTATATATTTACAAATAGCTGTTCATGAATCGTCGAGAATAGTCAAAGGTCAAATGCATTCATGTAAACTGTTCCAAAGTTTTCGAGACTTAACATTACAGACTTTGCTTATCGTGTCGAAATCATTCAAAGATTAAGTTTAAATTTGGTCGGAAATTTCCGGGTCGTCACAGTACCTACCCGTTAAAGAAATTTCGTCCAGAAATTTAATCGAGGTTGTCATGGCTAACAATAGAAATGTTTTCATGACGAATATGAGTTGATAAATAGAGTTTTATCATCATTGAGTAATATGGATAAAACAATTCGATTATTTGAAGAGTACGAATGAAGCTATCACTAAATAGTGAAATGAGAAACACAAGTTTCATCATATCTTTTAACTAGTCATGGTTGATTCCTGAAATTTAAGGGATCTAAAGAAAATCTTCGTAATAAGATTTGGTTCTTCGATAATTAAGGAAATTTGGATCTTTTTTTTTAAATACAACAATCTACTTCGATTACTCTGTCCAATATTTCACTATAAATCTACTCCATTTGTTTCCTTTATATTTTGAAGATCCATACTTTTGTTTTCTTTTCTCGACTTTAATTCAAGCGAATAATGATTCAGAATTCGTAGGTATGGAGTTTCGAATGAACATGACTAATGTTCTAAGAGAAAAATTGTAATGGCACGATCGTGATTGGTTAAATTACCAAAATTCAAGAGAAAAGATAGAACTATCAAGAAATTATGTTCTTGATATTTTTGGAGATTAGATAGAATGTAAGAGTCGTGTAACATGGCACATGATGACGTTAAGATCTGTGAATCATCACGTTCCATTAGAAACTCAGTATGACTTACTGTAATATAATCACGTTGATCAAGTGTCATTATATTATACTAACTCATGCATCAGTTTCCAACACTACTTCAATAACATTCATATTTTAAGCTTGAAAGTTTACAGAATATAGAAACTAACAGTTTCTATATGATGTAACACTGATAGAACGAAGAGATTAATGATTTCAAATAAGAATAGTTATGAAAATACCTTCAGAAATATGGAAGATATTTATAATGAAAGATACGATGATATTTTGGAATTTCTAATATCGAAGGATGGTGAGGAAAATTTGTCTGCAAGAGTTTGGAGTCAGAAGCAAGGTATTTGCTAAAGATTTCATCAGAAACAGAATCATCAGGATTCTTAATGTACAAGTTTAGTCCTTGTGATTTGTTCAGAGATTCCTTCATAGTTTGCTCAATCAGTTTTTCAGTTTTAAACTTTTTCTGAGCTTTGCCAACATACAATTCTTTATCATCAACTTTTGGCTGTTGAGGTCGTTTACAGTTTTTGTTGCTTCATTCAACTTTCAAAATTCAGAGTATTAATTCACAGACTGGGTGCTTTTCAGAATTTCAGAATGGAAGATCATAGTTATAAGAGATAAATGTTATATGGATACATATAACTGTTGGTGTGGAAACGTTGCGAGACTCACAATACAGATTTGTTGATTCCCGGTAATTGGTATGGCAATTCTTGTTACAAGATGCGGATGATTACATGATGAGACTTCAATAGATAAATATAGTGATTTGTCGGAGAGATTTAAGCCAAGGAGCAACGAGGTTGCTGGTACATCTGTTGGTAATATGGTGAAATATAATAAAAGGTTCCCCGGTAACAATAAAAGAGCACACATATAAATCAAGGTTATAATAAGGTTGTTTCGAACGAAAAGTCAAAGTTGACTTGCTGGAGCTGTGACAAAATTTGCTAATTTGGAAAGAGATTGCAAAGTTATTTTGGGTAATAATAACACTAAGAAATTAGCATAGCTACGTTTTAAACGTTCTCTCAGTTGCCGAAAGTTTCTCAGGTGAATAGCTATATGAATCAATCTTTTCTTCCGTAAATGAAGTGCGGTTGGTTCATCCTCTCGATTGAGGTATTTTCAAGAGTCATGAAAGGTTTGAACGCAGATAGTAATCGTCAAGGTACAAATGAGGTTTAAGATGAAATCAAGTGGCAAACTTGAAGAATTGTTTAGTTTCATATGTTATAGTCAATATTTTAATTCAGTTTAATTGTCCAATGTTGGTAGTCTACAGTTGATAGTCCACAGTTAGCAATTCAATAATTCATATATAGTTTAATATATAATATTCGAATTAATTAATACGTATCGTGACCCGTATTCGTCTCAGACTCGATCACAACTCAAACTATATATATTATTGTAGAATCAACCTCAACCCTGTATAGCTAACTCCAGCATTACTGCATATAGAGTGTCTATGGTTATTCCAAATAATATATATGGATGCGTCGATATGATATGTCAAAACCTTGTATACCTGTCCCGATATTTAAAATGCGTAAAATAAATAACAGAAATTAAATGACGATAAATAAAATTGCGAGAATTAAAATTGCGATAATTAAAATGCGATAAATAAATTGCGATAAATAAATTGCGATAAATAAAATGTAATCAGTTAGCTAGGAACAGTTAGTGTGGATTCTTAACAAAATTCTCCTCATAGTTAAATTGTTTGTTTCTAACAAATTTTATTTTGTCCAATGTTTTCTTCATTATGCCACTTGTTGGATTCTGATAGGTCAAAATCCAAATATGAAATTTAATGAAAATGGTTACTCTGTGGTGAACGGATTCATATAGCCGTGGATGTGAGTAGGATAGTAAATGACTGTTGAATCAGATTTAAAGAATGTACAGTGTAACTTATTAATGTAAGATCTAAATATTCCTCGGGTATTACCTACCCGTTAAAATATTTTCACCATTAACAGTTTGTACAAAAGAATTTTTAATTACAATCTTTATGAAAATATATATACATATATATTTTCTTCAGATATAATCATGGATTTGATGAGTTAATATAATATTAATCTCATTTGCTTTTTGGTTTGAACTAGAATAAGTAATCTCTAAAACTTTTAGAAACCACATATTCTTCGCATAATATTTCTTCAATGAAGTTATGGATCAATACTTCATCGTTCATTGTTGTTGGTACTCCTTGGTATCTATGGTGCGTATGACATTGACTTAATACTTCAGGATGATTGTCGGTAAGAACGGGCGAATGAATAAGGTTTAGAATTTTAGATAGAATATAATCGTGGCGAGATATTTGGAAAATGAGAGTGAAAATGGTTTTTCGGATTGGTTCACCGGTGAATGCTTCAGGTCCTTCGCCCAGAGGATAATATGGTGGATGAAAGGGATCGCTTCTTCTTGTCTCCAATGATTAAGTAGACTACGAACTCATCAGACAAATTGGGGATGGCTGATTGATTGATTCATTCTGGTGACACCGTTTTCGGAGCTTAGGTGAATATTCATGTCGGAATAGCTGTCGGAATAACTATCAAAATAGCTATCGAAATCTGAGAGACTCGAACTGGTTGCAGGATTCATCTCGTATGATCAGATGAAGGATTTTCGATAAGAAATAGATTATAGGATGTAGATTAGTACCCTGCAATACATAATTTACATAAGCATATATAATACTAAAATCCCCTAAGTTACGGAGAAATCTACGGAAACTGTCAAGCAAAGGTAACAATAACAGATACGCTAAGATATGAATTTATCTATACACTGTCTATGCAATAGAGGCAATAAGACATGTCTAGACTAAGAATGATAAGCAGGTAATTTCCTAAGGATGATTAAGCAGATGATTTCCGACTAGAAATGATAAGCAAAAATTTTAACATGCAGACACGGTCGAAGTCCAGACTCACTAATGCATCTAAACAACTATCAGTTAGACACACTAATGCAAGACCTGGTTAGCTAAGACCACCGCTCTGATACCAACTCTAACGACCTGTCCTAATCCATCTGGACGAATACATTACATTTGGTTACATCGCGAGGTACTTGACCTCTATATAATATATTTTACAAATATTGCATTCGTTTTTAAAAGACAAACTTTCATTACTTCGAAAGTTGACGGCATGTATACCATTTCCTAATATATCCAACTAAATTTGACTTAACAATAATCTTGATGAATTCAATGACTCGAATGCAACGTCTTTTGAAATATATCATGAATGACTCCAAGTAATATCTTTTAAATGAGCAAATACACAGCAGAAGATTTCTTTCATACCTGAGAATAAACATGCTTTCAAGTGTCAACCAAAAGGTTGGTGAGTTCATAGGTTTATCATAACAATCATTTCAATATATTAATAGACCACAAGATTTATGTTTATAAATATATGTACACTCGCAAGTGTATAAAAGTATTCTATAAGTTGTAGGCACCCGGTAACAAGCCTTAACTTTCATGTTCTACCCTCTGAAGTACACCAGATCAGGCGTGTTTAAAATAACCTCGAAGTACTAAAGCATCCCATAGTCAGGATGGGGTTTGTCAGGCCCAATAGATCTATCTTTAGGATTCGCGCCTACCGTACATAGACAAGTAGTTTAATGTTACCAAGCTAAGGGTATATTTCTGGTTTAAACCCACGTAGAATTAGTTTTAGTACTTGTGCCTATTTCGTAAAACATTTATAAAAACAGCGCATGTATTCTCAGTCCCAAAAATATATATAAAAGGGAGCAAATGAAACTCACCTAATGTATTCTGTAGTAAAAATACATATGACTATATTAAACAATGCAGAGTTAGCCTTGGATTCACGAACCTATATCATTCATATAGGGAGTTGATCATAAATTCTTTATTTTAGTAATAATAATAATGATAAAAAATTATAATTTTAGTAACAATAACAATAATAATAATAATAATAATTTTGGTAGTGAAATCTACCTTCCAAAGCTTTTCTAAAAAAAACATGTCCCGAACAGGGCTCGAACCCGAGACCTCTCGCTCACCCGCAAACACACTTAACCTTTTCCTCTATCTTGTTTATCTGATTCATTATGCAACCCAAAATACTTAACTAGTTCATGTTTCAACCCACTTCATCTTCTTCACCAAAATCCAAACGATCAAACAACTTCATTCTTAATAGTCAATCATCAAAATAGTTTTAGGACTTTTAAACAAACATGAAACAAAAAGAATAAAAGTGTTCTTGTAATTAAGAAAATTAAAAAAAAATTGAGTTACGGTGGTGGTTTGTGGCGGTTCTAGGTGGTGATTAATGGTGATTTGAGTGGTATTCCTTTTGAACAAGAAGAAGAATCATACGACATTAGTAGCTTCACAATAGCAGCCGTAGGTGACAGTTTGCAGGAACATCGAAGGAGAAAAGAAAAAAAATAAAATAAAATAAAAATTGGTTGATCCGGGTTATGCCCTTTTTCTAACGGGGTATATAAAAAGGTTATAGTTTGGAGTAAGTAAAAAAATATCGAATGAGTATGGTAGAGTGGTTTGATGATGTGCAAATTGCATATGTATATATATTACTCCTTGTGTCATTATTTGAAAAATAAAAAAATTAAAATTTAAAATAAATAAAAAAAAAATAGTATCCGAATACTACCAAGAAAAATATCAAGTGATAAATTTGTTAATAGTAATGAAGGTAGTGGGTAGGGTCTTTTGTGTGGGTTTGTCGATAATCATGTATGTATGTAAGGAAAAAGTTATGCAAGTTGTAGAAAATAATATTACTTGATTCATGAGATTGATTTTGATTATAACACGACCACTAATTTTTACAAGTATAACAGGCGCCAACTAATATCAACATCTATAGATATGATATTTTAATCACTCAAATAATTTGGTCGTTATTGCATACCAAAGGATATGTTAAGTTGATTATAAGTATTTTGTATATTAGAGACAAACTCTTTATAAATGCATGTGCATGTGGGTGTGCATGTGGGTGTGAATATAAAGTAATATTAAAAAAATAAATAGCAGCCTCTTTCTTGGTTATTTCTGCCGACGTTTTAATTCGGGTAGTATATCGTGCTCCGTTGATAATTAGTGGCGGATAAAAAGTCTTCGAAAAAAATTCTAAATTTTTATATTTAATCATTTTTATTTATTTCAGTCATTATGGTATAAAATTCGGCCATTAACTATTAAATAAAAATTACATTAATTATTTACTCCCAACCCTAGTAAAATATAAAAAGTCTTAAAATTCAACAAATAGTTCCTAAATATATTTTAATAAGCCTAAAATTTATATAACTCATTTTCGTATCATCGTTTATTTTTAAAATCACATAAGTTCGTTTTTAACTTGTTTACTATCAATAACAAATGAGTGTTACTATCGTTTACTAAATAAATTCGAAATCAAATACATATATATATATATATATATATATATATATATATATATATATATATATATATATATATATATATATATATGTATATATATATATTCAATATACTTTATTTATATATAGATTCATTTTAATAATAAATTTTTATATCTTATATTATTAATTCTAATAACTAAACAATATACTATTTCAAATTATATTTCGAATTAATATATATTTATATTTCTAAATATATACGTATATATTTACAAATAGCTGTTCGTGAATCGTCGAGAATAGTCAAATGTCAAATGCATTCATGTAAACTGTTCCAAAGTTTTCGAGACTTAACATTACAGACTTTGCTTATCGTGTTGAAATCATTCAAAGATTAAGTTTAAATTTGGTCAAAAATTTCGGGTCGTCACAATGGTGATCCCTAGTGATGAGATGACTTGTGACTAAGGCATGTACTTATACAAGTGAAAGTCTAGACATTTATGCCTTAGACAAAGTGTGTTTCGTGAGGTTCATCACGAATGAAGTGATGTCTGTGGATTTTTTTGGGTCACAACAAAGTTTGACTAAATCACTTGATAAAAGCACTAGCCTGTAGTGCGCATAAGTTGGCTAATGTTGTGGGATTGAAGTCCATTTAGATCTTTCATAGTGGGATACCCAATTCCCTTCTAGTACAACGCTAGAAGCTGAATTCAATGAGGAAAGCCTACTATCTAAAGATTGAAACACATTTAATATATGATCCCAAAGTATGTGTTCGGACCCGTGAGATAAAGAAGGTTGAAGTTAAATACTTGTCTTGAAAAATTGCATCACGGGAGCAAGATTAAAAGTGAACACGAGGTTAAGCAAGCTTGGGACTTAGCTTTTGATATGATCATGAGAGGATTGGGACACAAGGCTTATAATAGTGTCGAGTTAATTGTAGAAAGTATGGAACTAGTGTGTATATTATCGACGGGTTTTCAAATGAATTGATGGGTTCAAACTATTAGAGCACCCTGATTTTCTAATTCTTGCACGTGTAATATACTATTTGTAAATTCAATCCATGTGACATTTATACTTATGCACTAGTTATCTGTTTGTTGATATTTTAGTAATCAGGGATCATACTAAAATGGGGGGGGGGGGGGGAATTGTTGGTGATATTAAAGTGTAAAATGGTTTGAGGTGTGAAATGGTTTGAGGTTATATTAGTGAGCTTGGAAATAACATTTGGAACTTAAGGAATGCACGGATTTAGAGAGTGTGAAGTGCACGTTTTTAAAGTGTAAAATGGTTTGAGGTTATATTAGTGAGCTTGGAAATAACATTTGGAACTTAAGGAATGCGAAACGCGACTTGAAAGGCTAAACACACTTGAATATAAGCTTAAACTTGATTTTGGTGTGCAGTAGCTTTAAGCTGCGACGCGGCTCATGGGCCCGCGACGCGGCTTAAAGGGTGATTTTGAGTTCGAGAGTTTTGGCATTTTGGAAGTGTTGTGCTTTGTTAGCCCGCGGCACGGCTCCTGGACCCGCGACGCGGCTTAACACTGAACTCGCTGAAAAGGTGCTTTTTCAACCCAAAAGGCATATTTAAAACCCAAACGTTATGAGGTTGTTCTAGGACATTAATGAACGGTTTTTTCATGTATTTGGACTTGTTTAAGCACAAATACATGGGTGTGACATTCCAAGCATTATGTGGGTTCATATGAAAAGATGTGACTCTTCAAAGACACCTTTTGACCCATTATAAATATATAGATTTATTTCCATATATGATGTTTAGACACTTTACACAATGTTCTAGATTTTGAACATGTCTAACACACTTTCAACACAAAAGTTCCAGATTTATTTAATCTACAATTGTAAGGAACAATTATCTTTTGGTCAAGACGATTGTTCATACTAGTCTTATCCTAATAGTGATTTCTTGTAACCCGTGACCAAGTGGGTTGAAATACTCTATTAAGAAAGTGTTCAAAAGATTCTAATATCAATCTGGTTGTTGATTCTTTACCCATTAAAACACATATTTTCCAACATTTCTACTTTAAATGCTATTTAAAGTATAACCTGGTTCTATGAAGGTGGACGAACTATCACATAAGTATTGTTGTTACGCTATGGTTAAAATACATGGTAATTGTTAAAGGGATATGAGCGGGCCTGATATAAGTGATAAAAACAAGTGTAAGTGGTCCATTTACCTACACAATTTTGTGGATCATTTAATAAGTTATAGGTGGCAATATGGAACCGTATAATTATGATCGATTCCATTGAGTTGTAGATCATTTGCTAAGTATGTCGTTATTCCAATGTGTGTCGTTATTGATTTCAAAGTTTCTTTTAAAATATATAAAGTATAAAGTATAAATATATCTAACTAAATTTAAATGGTTTTGAATAGCCGTGCATCGCACGGGCTCAAAACCTAGTAAGGTATATATATATATATATATATATATATATATATATATATATATATATATATATATATATATATATATATATAATTTTGATGAAACGATTAAAATCCTTAAATTAGGTGTAGATAACAAATTATTAAATGGGAAAATATAATGCTTAAAAATTGTCATCACATCAATTCAATTAAAATTTTTAAATAAAAACCTTATCTACAACACCCACTCCTCGGCCTACCTACCTTTACACTACACTTGTGACTTGTCGATCCCCATGTGTTAGGTTTTGCAGAAGTTTCTAATCGTAAACGTTAACCTGACACGTGCTGATACGATCTCGCACGTGTACAGTTGTCTCCATCCCATGCATTCTAAATCCAATCTTGCACGTACCGTTTTCAATTAAGGCGTCAACTCAAATTGTATGTCCATTATACCCCCTTAATCCCATGTCATTTCTCTATTATCTTTCGTTTGCATTTTATACATTCTATTAATCATGATTTTTTTTATAAATAGTGATTTTTTGAAGCATATTTACAAAACTAGTATTTTGATAATAATAATAATAATAATAATAATAATAATAATAATAATAATAATAATAATAATAACCAGCCTTCCCAAAATCGGTTTCACACTTGCCACACGGAACCAGTTTTTCAATGGCCGATTTTTGCACTTTTTAGCGTCTAGTCAACATTAGCATTTTCAGGCATCTAGGGTTTCGGTCAGCAAACACTACTACATTCAGGTTTTGGTTAAGCTGTCCCGGTTGGTTCTGCTAGTACTAGCAGGTTGTGGTTGCCTATTGTTACTCTATAGTATAACTTTCGTTCATTGCATAATAACGGTTTATATGTTATAGGTTATATATAGTGTGTTTATATGATGTTTATAAAGTTTATATGTTGTTAATATAGTGTTATATGATGTTTACAATCATGTTGTGTAATCGCGTCAATCAAGGTGTGTTAAAACAGTCAGATGGTTGTGTTTCGTTTTTATGTCCAGTTCTGCTCCAGGTCTGCACTACATGTCTACAATCCTGTTGGGCAATCGTGTGAATCATGGTGTGTTATATAGTTAAATAGTTGTGCTATAGATTCAAACATGTGTTGTGATATTATTAAAGTTCATGTAAACCCAGATTTATAAAAACCTGCATAACAAACGAAAAATGACAAGATATAAAGATAAAGAAAGATTGAATTACCTCTGATTTTGATGTCTCCATTGTTAACTCTTGTAACTTTGAATCAGACTATTATAATCCCTGCACTTTACATACGAAGCGAAACAAGCAGAAGAAGAACAGAACAAGCAGAAACAAAAAAAACATGTGTATTTTTCTGAATAGATTTTTTATATTATATATTATTTATAAGTTTAATAATAATCGTATTTACGGTATATACAATTTTATATTATTATAATTATATGATATAGGATATACTTATCAAAATCCATTCCTAAATCAAATTATTTTGATGATTCAAACTCTTCTCTAACTAAGTTCCTATTAATTTGGTCGTGTTAGGTTATTAGGACTATTTGTTTAATTAGACGTGTTCGGTTAACCTATGTTAACAGAACTGTAAGGGTTATGTTGATTAAACGATCGTTAACTTATATAACCTATTAACTTATTTAGACATGTTCCAGTTGAAAGGCGTTTGTGGAAAAATAATTAGACGTGTTTTTTGTAACTTATTAGACGTGTTAAAACTTAATAGACATGTTTCTAATTAGATGTGTTGTTTTTTCATTCAGACGTGTTCCTGGTAAAAGTTATTAGACATGTTGTTTGTAGTGACCCGAACTTTTCCATGTTTATATATTTAATGAATTTGATATTTATATGATTAAATGTTTCCAACATGTTAAGAAATCAAACTTGTTAAGACTTGATTAATTGAAATAGGTTTCATATAGACAATTGACCACCCAAGTTGACCGGCGATTCACGAACGTTAAAACTTGTAAAAACTATATGATGATATATATATATATATATATATATATATATATATATATATATATATATATATATATACATATATATATATATACATATATATATATATATATATATATATATATATATATATATATATATATATATATATATATATATATATGTATATATATATATAACATGATATCATGATAAGTAAGTATCTCACTAGGTATATTAACAATGAGTTATATACATAAAAATGAGACTACTAAGTTAAGAAACTCGAAACGATATATATAACGATTATCGTTATAACAACGTCTTACTAAATACATATGTATCATATTAAGATATTGTTACACTATATTTAACATGAAAAAATGATAATTAATTATATCATTAAGTGTATTAACAATAAACTACAAGTAAGATGAGATACAAAATTAAGGAATTCGAAACAATATATATATGTAACAATTATCATTGTAATAGTATTTTAACATATATATATGATATTAAGATATATTCATACATCATATTATCATGTTAACATAACAATTGAACATCTCATTTAAGTATAATAATGATGGATTAATTACATTTAACATGATCGTTAACTTAAAGGTTTCAAAACAACACTTACATGTAACGACTAACGATGACTTAATGACTCAGTTAAAATGTATATACATGTAGTGTTTTAAGATGTATTCATACACTTTTGAAATATTTCAAGACACATATCAAAGTACTTCTACTTAACAAAAATTCTTACAATTACATCCTCATTCATTTTCATCAACAATTCTACTCGTATGCACCAGTATTTGTACTCGTACAATACACAGCTCCTAGATGTATTTACTATTGGTATATACACTCCAATGATCAGCTCTTAGCAGACCTTGTGAGTCACCTAAACATGTGGGAACCATCATTTGGAAACTAGCATGAAATATCTCACAAAATTACAAACTAATGTGACCTTATATGGCCATGCACATTCACGTTTTCAACAACCATCACTAACACTTTCATTTTTCAACTTTCATGCATCAAACTAATCTCTCTCAAGTTTTCTCTCATTGTTCTAAGTGTTCTTCATTATTTCCTTAATAATCTAGCTCAATCTAGTTCAATCTAGCGAACCTAGATTAACTTACAAAACAACTACTCAAGAACACATCAAGAACACTTTCAAGTTTACTAGCTTACTTCCAATCTTGCAAATTCATTTCAAGTGATCATCCAATCTCAAGAAATCTTTCTTATTTACAGTAATATATCTTCCTAATTCAAGATAATACTCATATTCAAACTTTGATAAAATTTCTATAACTATAACAATCTTATTTCGAGTGGAAATCTTACTTGAACTTGTTTTTGTATCATGATTCTACTTCAAGAATTGTCAAGCCATCCAAGAATCCTTTGAAGCTAGATCAATTTTTGTCACTTCTAGTAGGTTTACCTACTAAACTTAAGGTAGTAATGATGTTCATAACATTATTCGATTCAAATATATATAACTATCTTATTCGAAGATTTAAACTTGTAATCACTAGAACATAGTTTAGTTAATTCTAAATTTGTTCGCAAACAAAGTTAATTCCTCTAACTTAACTTTTAAAATCAACTAAACACATGTTCTATATCTATATGATATTCTAACTTAATGATTTAAAACATGGAAACACGAAAAACACCGTAAAACCGGACATACGCCGTCGTAGTAAAACCGCGGGCTGTTTTGGGTTAGTTAATTAAAAATTATGATAAACTTTGATTTAAAAGTTGTTCTTCTGGCAAAATAATTTTTCTTATGAACATGAAACTAAATCCAAAAATCATGGTTAAACTCAAAGTGGAAGTATGTTTTTCAAAATGGTCATCAAGACGTTGTTCTTTCGACTGAAATGACTACCTATTGCAAAAATGACTTGTAACTTATATTTCTGACTATAAACTTATACTTTTTCTATTTAGTTTCATAAATTTCAGTTCAATATGAAACCATAGCAAGTTGATTCACTCAAAACGGATTTAAAACGAAGAAGTTATGGGTAAAACAAAATTGGATATTTTTGCTTGTTGTAGCTACGTGAAAGTTGTAACAAACCTATACTAACCATAACATAACTAACTTATATTGTATTATACATTTATTCTAACATATATTATGTAACCTTGATATACCATAGACACATATACAATGTTTTGACATATCATATTGACGTCATATATATATATATATATATATATATATATATTATTTGGAACAACCATAGACACTCTATATGCGGTAATGCTCGAGTTAGACATACAGGGTTGAGGTTGATTCCAAAATAATATATATACTTTGAGTTGTGATCTAGCCTGAGGCTTGTATACACTGGGTCGTGGATTGATTCGAGATAATATATATTGATTTATTTCTGTACTACTAACTTTGGACAGCTAACTGTGGACTACGAACGTTGGACTGTTAATTTAACAAACTTAAATCATTAAAACATAATAAAACATATTGTGAATATATTTCGATCATACTTTGATATATATGTATATATTTGTTATAGGTTTGTGAATCGACCCGTGGCCAAGTCTTATTTTCGACGAAGGAAAAATCTGTGAAAGTGAGTTATAGTCCCACTTTTAAAAATCTAATATTTTTGGAATGAGAATACATGCAGTTTTATAAATGTTTTTACAAAATAGACACAAGTACTTGAAACTATATTATATGATTTAATCATTATACCGGATATCACCCTTTCAGCTTGGTAGTCTAAGAATTAGGGAACAGACCCCCTAATTGACGCGAATCCTGAAGATATATCTATGGGCCTAACGAACCCCATCCAAGTTATGGATACTTTAGTACTTCGATTTTATATACAGATAAGTGTACCTGTATATTTGGGGATATTCTAGATGCATTTGTTAATGTCGGTTACCAGGTGTTCATCATATGAATAATTTTTATGCAGATTGCATGTTGTTTATGAGAAATGGAAATATGAAATCTTGTGGTCTATTATTACGATTTGATAAATATATAGGTTAAACCTATAACTCACCAACATTTTTGTTGACTTTTAAGCATGTTTATTCTTAGGTGATTATTAAGAGCTTCCGCTGTTGTATACTAAATAAAGACAAGATTGGAGTCTGCATGCTTGTATAATATTGTAAAAAAAACTGCATTCGAAGACTTAAGTTGATATGTAATATTATTGTAAACCATTATGTAATGGTGGTGTGAAAAACGCTATATTTTAGATTATCATTATTTGATAATCGTCGTAATGTTTAATAACCTTTATCGATAAAATAAAGGTTATGGTTGTTTTAAAAAATAACGCAGTCTTTAAAAAACATCACATATAGAGGTCAAAACCTCGCAACGAAATCAATTAATATGAAACGTTTATAATCGATATGAACGGTACATTTCAGTTGTTATCCGAGCGTTGGTCTTAGATGTAGTGACCCGAACTTTTCCATGTTTATATATATTAAATGAAATTGATAATTACATGATTAAGTGTTTCCAACATGTTAAGCAATCAAACATGTTAAGACTTGATTAATTGAAATAGGTTTCATATAGACAATTGACCACCCAAGTTGACCGGTGATTCACGAACGTTAAAACTTGTAAAAACTATATGATGACATATATATGATTATATATATAGTTAACATGATATTATGATAAGTAAGTATCTCATTAGGTATTTTAACAATGAGTTATATACATAAAATTGTGTTTATTGAATTAAGAAACTTGAAACGATATATATAACGATTATCGTTATAACAACGTCTTACTAATTACATATGAATCATATTAAGATATTGTTACACTATGTTTAATCATGATAAATTATAAGTAAACATGTCATTATGTATATTAACAATGAACTACATATGTAAAACAAGACTACTAACTTAAGAATTTCGAAACGAGACATATATGTAACGATTATCGTTGTAACAACATTTAACTGTATATATATCATATTAAGATATATTAATATATCATAATATCATCATAATGTAATAATTTAACATCTCTTTAGATATAATAAACAATGGGTTAACAACATTTAACAAGATCGTTAACCTAAAGGTTTCAAAACAACATTTACATGTAACGACTAACGATGATTTAACGACTCAGTTAAAATGTATAAACATGTAGTGTTTTAATATGTATTCATAAACTTTTGAAAGACTTCAAGACACTTATCAAAATACTTCTACTTAACAAAAATGTTTACAATTACATCCTCGTTCAGTTTCATCAACAATTCTACTCGTATGCACCAGTATTCGTACTCGTACAATACACAGCTTTTAGATGTATGTACTATTGGTATATACACTCCAATGATCAGCTCTTAGCAGCCCATGTGAGTCACTGATGTTTTAGCAGAGTGGTATAAAAATACTATTAAATTTTACAAGGAAATACTATTAAATACGATACAATTTTACACAAGATATTTATTTATTTAGAGAATGGATATACTTAAACCTTGCTACAACACTTATAGGCAGTGTACCTAATCGTACAGTAGTTTAGTTTTTAGTAAGTCCGGTTCGTTCCACAGGGAATCTTTTTAAACAAAGCTTAACGCTATATTAGTTTACTTTTATAAAAATACAAATATATATATAAGTAATATTATTATTATAAAGGGGGTTTTTACCGTTTAATGACCGGTTTGTCGATTTTAAAACTTTAGTCGCAGTTAAAACCAAATGTAAAATAATAAATAAATACAAGACTTAATTTAAAGTGTAAAGTAAATAACGATAATGAAATTGTGATTAATAAAAATGCGATAAAATAAACTTGCGATAATTAAAAAGTACGATAATTAAAAGTGCAATAACAATAAAAATGCGATAATTAGAAGTGCAATTAAATATAAAATAAAGGAAATTAAATATGAAATAAAAGAATTATGCTTATTTAAACTTCCGTAATCATGATGTTTGGCGTGTTGATTTTAGTTTTATGCCCATGGGTTAATTGTCCTTTGTCCTGGATTATTTAATATGTCCGTTTGGTTTTTGTCCATAACAGTCCATTAGTCATAAATATAAAGTGCGAGTATCCTCGTCAAATTATTCTTATACCCGAAGTTAAATATTCCAACTAATTGGGGACTTAATCTGTAACAAGATTTTAATACTTTGTTTAATAAGTACACCAGGATGTCGACTGAGTGTAACCCAAGGTTTTAATATTTTGTTATCAATTATACCAAGTGTCCTTGTACATAATTTCACCCCTGTTTTAATTATTCTAGTGGCTATTAATCCATTCCCGTGTCCGGTTAAATGAACGATTATTCGTACATATAAATACCCCGCCCATCGTGTCCGATCGAGTGTATATGGTAATTTATAGAGACGCCCAATTGTAAATCTTTATATTAACATTAACAAACTATCATTTAGTTAAACAAATATAAAGCCCATTAATAGCCCATAGTCTAATTTCCACAAGTGTCGTTCTTTTGTCCAAACCCCAATTATGGTACAAAGCCCAATTACCCAATTTTAGTAATTAGCCCAACATCATGATTACTTCGGATTAAATAAGCATAATAATAACTTAGCTACGAGACATTAAATTAAAAAGGTTGAACATAACTTACAATGATTAAAAATAGCGTAGCGTTACACGGACAGAATTTCGACTTACACCCTTACAATATTCGCTAACATACCCTTATTATTATGATTAAAATTAAAATTAAAATTAAAATTAAAATATAAATATAAATATATACGATATAGATAGAGAGATGGATATATTGATGATTTTTACGATCAGAATGCGCGAGCTTTATAGGGAGTTTCAGAATTTGGGGCTCCGCGACTCGCGGCCCTTTTTGCCTTCAAACTCCGCGAGTCGCGGAGTTTGCTTTTACAGCTCACACAAGTTTGGCTCTTTGTTTACCGACGGTTTTAAATATTTATATAATATATAAATAATTATAAGAATTATTTAAATATTATATTATATTTATGTGCATAGTTGACTTGTAATTTTTAGTCCGTTGCGTTGAGCGTTGAGAGTTGACTCTGGTCCCGGTTCCGGATTTTCGAACGTCCTTGTGTACAATTTAATATCTTGTACTTTGCGTTTTGAATCTTGTACTCTTGTAATTTCGAGACGTTTCTTATCAATAATTGGAACCTCTTTGATTGTATTTTGTACTTTTGAGCTTTTTGGTCATTTGCGTCTTCAATTCGTCGAATCTGTCTTTTGTCTTCACCTTTTATTATTTAAACGAATATCACTTGTAAATAGAACAATTGCAACTAAAAGCTTGTCTTTCTTGAGGAATAATGCTATGAAATATATGTTCGTTTTTAGCATTATCAAATATTCCCACACTTGAGCGTTGCTTGTCCTCAAGCAATATCGTCTTGAAATACTAGAATCACTTCTTTATTCTTCACACTTTGTACATCAGTGATTTCTATACGGCGGTATAAACAATGGTAGTAACGATATGGTTTACAGTCCCACACGACTATAAAAATTTAGATCCATTAAGGAAATTGGATCTTTATGAAAACATTTGATCTTTTGAAAATTAAATCTAGTTTTTACCCTAGATAAGTTTTCCGGAATAACCCTTCACCGGTGTTTGCAAATTCTTTTTGTGGGTTTGGTGGGTTTCAGATTTGAAAATTTTAGCTCAAAACTTATGGTTTTGTGTCACCCACTTGCTAACCTTGTATTTGGAAAGCAACACGTCCAGTTTACTTGTCCCATATATTACCTTTCGGTAAACTACCATCCGGTTGTAAAGGAAAGCGTTGAACAAGCAACTGTTAAGGCAATGTCCCCTGACATGCTTTTAATTATGGTCTATAACATGTCGGACGCAATTACTATCCTTGGTAGGAGCAATAGTAAAGCTCACCCTTATGATTTTTCGGTCTGGCACAAGGTCCTGTCTTTGACCACTATGCAACCACCGTTCTTACAGTTGACACCCGATTTGGTTCAGGTGACCTAATGAATTCCAGGTGAATTCCTAGGATTTTACGTTCAATGGTAATGAACGCATTGAAAATAGGGTTTTCAGAAAACAAATAGGTTTGTAATTTTGATCAAAATATTTTCTCGTTCAAGCTCGAGTTTAGATATCATTGAATTCCATGAGTTTGAATTCTCAATCTTTAAGGTCAATCTCAAGGATTGAGTAATATCAGTCTTAAAAGCTGATTTTTAATCTTTAAGGAGATTATCCTTTCTGGGGATCTGATTCATTAGTCTTATCAAGCTAATTTGCATGGTGCCCCCCCATTGTACGAGATAAATCCTTCTCATGGTTAGGATAAATCTGACCACTTGGCGACCCTGTTTAATGCTGAGGTCCGTGGATTTCCTGCTGATTTTAGTGATGACTTTTCTAGATTTTTCATCAACCTACAGCTGGTCTGGACGACAACTTCATGACCTAAATCAAGAAGCGCGTGTCTTTTTCGGAAGACTTTACTTCCTTTTAATGATGGAATTGATTTATCGTGTAGATCCATCTTTCTTACAGTAAATCAGGTAAAACTTTTTAGTTTAGTCCAAAGCAAAAGTATTTTCAGTTATTTATACAAAAATATGTGATATATGTTTTGAATAACTTGGAGAATTTTCCCACACTTGGCTTTTATTTTCCTTTTTATCGTCCTCTATTCCATTTTAAATGAATTTTAACATTTTGGTTTGTTTCTCAATTTATGTCCTTTCCGAGGTAACAATAATTTCGGTGTTAAAACCTAATTTTATCGTTCATAAATATGTATAAACATGATTTTGAGTTCATTTAATTGAAAATTTTGAAAAATTTTACTAGAATTGGGTAGTCAGTATATAAGACTAGGGCTGTTCTATGTTCTCAGAGAACACTAGATTCTAATACAACTACTGCTTTACTAGTATTTTTAATGGTAACCAAGTGTTTAAGATAAAAAATATAAAATCCGAAAGAATTTAACCCCTTTCCACACTTAAGATCTTGCAATGCCCTCATTTGCAAGAAATCAGTAACAATTTAAATTATTGTGGGTGATTTGTGTGAAAATGATTAAATTTTTACCAAAGTTTCCAAATATATTGGCGTTTGTTTGCTGAATGATAAATGGTGCACATCATTTGTTCATTCCGTCTTGTTGTTATTTCACATATATTTTGCATCATGTCGTCAAAATTAGTTGCTTTTGCTGAACTTAATGTCAGTCTTTGAAAATGCTTTGTTTTACCCTGTTGTGTACATAAGATAAACTGCAAACATATATACATATTTTTGAAGTTTGGTATATTACCCCACATTCAAAAATTATTAAAATCTAAGAATAAAAGTTAGAAAATTATAAAAACTATTACAATATTAACATAAGTATTAAACGTATCAACATTACAAATTACAAAATAAATAAAACTAAGTAGACTAGGGATGATACTGATACCAATAGGGGTTCCAAGCATAACCATAGGTGCTATAGAATGCTTCGGCAGGGTTATACGTAGGATACGGTGGTTGCATCTCTATAGACCAGGGAGGGAATATGGGTTTTGGTGTAGGAATATAGTTTCTACCTATATGTTGGCAATGAGCTATGATTTGGTTTTGATGAACTTGCCAATCTTCAAATGCTCTCTATCTAGCATTTTCGTACTCCTGTGAAGCTATAAACCTTTGCATTTCTTGCATCTCATTTCCCCCTCCTACATTACCTTGCTGTTGGTTTCTCTCAACCTGTGGATGTCTACCATGGTATTGTACTGCGGCGTTATTTCGCCTCTTCAAAACTTTCGCACCATGGTATACATTTAAACCTATAGTATCGTGGGGTTCTGGTTCTTCGACTAATAATCCCCCCCGACTTATATCCACACCGAGATATTCAGCAATCAAAGTAATAAAAATACCACCTCCTATTATGCTATGTGGTCTCATCCCCCTAACCATAGCTGATAAATAATAACCCACACAATAAGGTATACTTACAGCGCTTTGTGGGTCTCGAATACACATATGGTAAAACAAATCCTGTTCATTTACCTTTTCCTTGTTCTTACCTCTTTGTGTAATAGAATTAGCTAAAAACCTATGAATCACTCTTAATTCAGCTCTATCTATATCCAAATAAGAGTAATTTCCCCCTTTGAATCGGTGATGGCTTGTCATTTGACTCCATACACCATGTGTATCAAAATTTTCATCTATCTTTCTACCATTTAGTATCAACCCTCTACAATCGGCAGATGCTAACTCCTCGGGCGTATATATACGTAAAGCCTGAGCCATGTCTAGTAAAGACATGTGGCGCATCGAACCTCCGAACAAAAATCTAATAAAAGATCGATCGGTTAAACTAGCTACCCGATCATTTAATTCTATACTACACAACAATTCTTCACACCATACTTTATATACAGGTCTACGCATGGTGAATAAACGTACCCAGTCATTAAAAGTAGAATTACCATACCTCTGTGCAAGTAATTCCCTAATTGGCCCGGCCAATTCTACAGCTTCTAAGGGTCCCCATTCTATGACCCTAGGTACCTCAACAACTTTAGAATGAAGAGTATGCAAACCCCTTTGGTATTTTGGATAATCTATCCAAAGTCTGTCAAATCTCAGGTTCGGGTGCAAATCTTCCAAGTGCATATCAGAAAAGGTCATGACTGGATGAGGTATATCTTGCTTGTAGTAGTTATCCACCTCCTATTGTTCCGCATTCTCAGTAGGAGCATTGCGAGCTTGGGATGAAGATTCACCCCTTTCAGTCTGCAAAACACATCAAACACAATTTTTGTGCATCCAAATATGCATTAGTGTCAGCAAAATCATCAATCAAAATAATTACAATGACATGATCAATTTATATCAAACTTAAGCTCATTTTCACATTTTTATCAGATCTACACTTTTTCAAATAAGCATATACGAAAATGTTCGCCAAGTTCATAAGCATTCAACTCAAATAACATGTCAAAATAATCATTACTAGTAATTAAACAAGTTTCAAATGGCATTATCTCTCAAAAATCAAGTTCATGAATTTTAGACTTGAAAAAGTCCACTTTAATTCTCAAAATCATGTTTAGGCTCAAAGTTTGGATCATTTAACTACCTAAACATGTTACACTACTTAATTTAGCAACAATTCATGACAAAAATCGACCATAACCTGTTTATATCAAAAAGCCCCAAATTTGCTCAAGAACACAAACCCTAGATTACTCAAAATTTGAAGTTTAAGGCTTCTAATCATGTTAAATAGCATCAATCTAGGTTATACAAGCATAATACATAAACAATTTAAGCATAATTACACTAAAAAGCATCAAAATCAAATTGGGAAAAAAATTGCCCAAGAACACTAATTTTCTGATTAAATGGTGTTTAGGTGTAGAAATTTACCGTTTTTCTTGAGTAATTCCTAGATAGCATCCTTCTCAACATGATTTTAGTAAAAGATTTGATGATTAACGGTTAAAAATTGTGATTTTGGGGTGTATTTTTCGACTTTTTTCGCAGTTATTTCGCTGTATGTTTGAGTTGTGTGTGTTGTCTGAGCAGTTCTTTGCGTTTTATTTTTTTCTATATTTCGGTCCTCCCGCGACTCGCGGTGAATTTACCTTTCAAACTCCGCGAGTCACGGAGTTTGGTTTTTTTTTTTTTTTTTTTTTTTTTTTAACATCTTATACTAATTAAAACAATTAAGTAATTAATTTTAAAATTTTGTTTCCCTTGTTATTTAGGACGAGGTCGTTTCGGATCGATGTCCTAGTCCGTCCCTCGACAAAATTTTAAAATTTGTCTTTTTTGTAGCGATTGTTTTAAAAGCTAAGATTTTTGGATTTTTTAATGTTTTTGGCATACTTTAATTCAATAAGATTAAAAATAATGATAATAAAAGTTCTCGTCCCTCCCTCGGGTAAAGCAATTTCGGTTCAAAGACCTAGTCTTCAACTTACGACGAATTTTAAAAATCATATTTTTAACTTAATGAGATAAAGTAAATTTTTGTTTTTAAATTCACACAATTTAAATATAAAATTCAAAATTAATATTAAAAAAATTCACACCAAACTTAAAATTTGAAATGCATAAAATTAAAAATTCATATTTTAAAAATTAAAAAATTCACACCAAACTTAATTTTAAAAATTAATATTATAAATTCACACCAAACTTATATTAATTTTTCAAATATTTACAATTTTAAATATATTGATTTTACAAAGTTTACAATATTAATTTAAGATTTATATATTAATTTTAAAAACATGGTAAAAATAAAATTAAAAATCTTTTTGGCTTTTTATCCCACTTTTATCAATCAAATATTATCAAAAATATGCGCCCCTCTTTTCGGTAAAGTAATTTCGGTTCCAAGACCTAATTTAACTCATGACGAATTTTTGAAATATTTTGGGTTGATTGTTTAAAGATATTTATACCTTAAGAATAAACGTTAAATTTCGCAGTGATGTAATAAATTTTTGTATGATATCAACAATTTCGGTCGCCAAACCTAATTTTATTCAATACCAATGTAATACTTTATAGCGAACAAATTAGCGTTTATTATCAAAAGGTTAAAAATAAAAAAAAATAAAATAAAAACTGTACAGACATACCTGTGAAATAGATTTCTTAGTTATATGATCTATCTCATTCATAAGATAGTCGGTTTAATTGGTTTTCCATAGCTACATAGGCATAACCTCGAGCATTCAGTGTCTTTTCTTCTAAACATATGAACGATTCGTCTCTGCATAAAGTAACAAATTCGGTGTTTGAATAGGTTTGATTATTTGAACATTTACCTCCATGTGACCATTTTCCGCATTTGTGACATCTTTCTAGGTGTCGTGCTCTTCTTTTTACTGCGGATTTTGATTTTCCTTTACCAAATTGTAACTTATTATCTTCGCATCTGGATTCTTTTCTAACTCCGTCCATTCTTTCTCTGATTACTGATACTATTTCACTCGGAATTGTGTCATTATTACGTTTAGTGATCAAAGCGTGTAGCATTAGACCATGGTTTAGTTCACAGGCAGTCTTCATTTCCTAAAAAAATAAAAATTCAGAATGGGGGGAGAAGACTAGTTCTTTAGGGTCTGCTAGGGAAAGACCATTCGGGTTCCATTTTCGAGAACTACACGAAAACAGACAATCTAACTCTAACAGAAATACATATTATCCTTTAAAGACTTGATTCTCCCCACACTTAGTTAGCTGTGGTGTCGAAATTGTGATTAACTTCATTGTCGACTTCCATCGGACTATCTATGTAGTGTTTAACTCTGTGACCATTAACTTTAAATTCAATCCCATTTGAATTTATCAATTCTACTGTTCCGTATGGGAAAACTCTTTTGACTATGAATGGTCCAGACCATCTTGATTTCAATTTTCCAGGAAATAGCTTGAATCGTGAATTGAAAAGAAGAACTCTGTCTCCTTCCTTAAATTCTTTTGAACTTCTGATTCTTTTATCATGCCATTTCTTCGTTCTTTCTTTATAGATTAACGAATTTTCGTATGCTTCATGTCTTAATTCTTCTAATTCGTTTAGTTGACTTAATCGTAGACGTCCGGTTTCATGTAAATCAAGATTACATGTCTTCAAAGCCCAAAATGCTTTGTGTTCAATTTCTACTGGAAGATGACATGCTTTTCCATAAACAAGTCTAAAAGGTGTGGTTCCAATTGGAGTTTTGTAGGCTGTTCTAAAAGCCCAGAGTGCATCCTCCAATTTAATGGACCATTCCTTCGGATTTGATCCTACGATTTTCTCTAGAATACGTTTTAAAGCTCGGTTGGTATTTTCAACTTGTCCACTTGTTTGTGGATGATATGCGGTGGAGATTTTATGAGTTACTCCATATCTTTTAAGAACTTTCTCAAGTTGATTATTACAGAAATGAGTTCTCCGATCACTTATTAAAGCTTTCGGTGTTCCAAACCTTGCAAAAAGATGTTTTAAAAAGTTGACTACAACTCGTGCATCGTTAGTTGGGAGAGCTTGTGCTTCCGCCCATTTAGATACATAATCAATGGCTACGAGTATATATAGATTATTATGAGATTTTGGAAATGGACCCATAAAGTCAATACCCCAAATGTCAAATACTTCACATACTTGAATGACATTTTGTGGCATTTCATCACGTTGACTTATTTTTCCAGCCCTTTGACAAGCATCACAGGATTTGCAAAGAAGGTGTGCGTCTTTGTAAATTGTAGGCCAATAGAATCCAGCATCATAAACTTTTCTTGCTGTTAGTTGAGGCCCATAATGCCTTCCTGTTGGTCCTGTGTGACAATGGTTTAAAATTTTACTAGTTTCATCTCCAAATACACATCGGCGTATTATTCCATCGGGACAACTTTTAAACAGATGTGGATCTTCCCAAAAATAGTGTTTTATATCACTGAAGAATTTCTTTCGTCTTTGGTACGATAATCCTTTTTCAAGGAATCCACAAACTAAGTAGTTTGCATAGTCTGCAAACCATGGAATTTCTTTATAATCTATCTTCAATAGATATTCATCAGGAAAGTTGTCTTGTATGGCCGATTCATTTAGAACTTCTAATTCGGGATTTTCAAGACGAGAAAGATGATCAGCGGCGAGATTTTTTGCTCCTCTTTTATCTCGGATTTCAATATCAAACTCTTGTAAGAGTAAGATCCAACGGATTAATCTTGGTTTAGCATCTTGTTTTGAAAATAGGTATCTAAGAGTAGAATGGTCGGTATAGACCACCGTTTTTGCTAGAACGAGATATGATCGGAATTTGTCAAAAGCAAATACAATAGCAAGGAGTTCTTTTTCAGTAGTTGTATAGTTCGTTTGTGCTCCTTGTAACGTCTTACTAGCATAATATATAGGTTGAAATCGTTTTTCAATCCTTTGTCCTAAAACGGCTCCCGTTGCAAAATCACTTGCATCGCACATTAATTCAAATGGTAGATTCCAATTTGGTGTTATCATGATCGGCGCATTAGTGAGTTTCTCTTTAAGAATATTAAAAGATTTGATACACTCATCTGAAAAGATGAATGGAGCATCCTTTTCTAGGAGTTTATTCATAGGAGTGGCAATTTTAGAAAAATCTTTTATGAAACGTCGGTAAAAACCGGCATGCCCTAGAAAACTCCTAACTCCTCTAACATTGGTGGGATGTGGAAGTTTAGCAATTACATCTACTTTAGCTCTATCCACTTCAATTCCTTCTTTTGAAATTTTATGTCCAAGAACGATGCCTTCTTTAACCATGAAATGGCATTTCTCCCGATTAAGAACTAGATTTGATTGTTCGCATATAATAAGCATTCGTTCAAGATTAACTAGACATGATTCAAATGTATCACCGAAGACTGAAAAGTCATCCATGAAAACTTCCATGCATTCTTCTATCATGTCATGAAAAATCGCCATCATACACCTTTGAAAGGTTGCTGGGGCGTTGCAAAGTCCAAATGGCATGCGTTTGTAAGCAAAAGTACCATAAGGGCACGTGAATGTAGTTTTCTCTTGATCTTCGGGTGCTATTGGAATTTGAAAATATCCGGAAAATCCATCTAGAAAACAATAGTAACTATTTCCGGCTAATCTTTCCAACATTTGATCAATGAAAGGTAAGGGAAAGTGATCTTTTCTGGTGGCGTCATTTAATTTTCTATAATCAATACACACACGCCATCCTGTTACAGTCCTAGTAGGAATAAGCTCATTTTTCTCATTTGTAATGACAGTCATGCCACCCTTCTTAGGCACGCATTGAACTGGGCTTACCCATGGACTATCAGAAATTGGATAAATTAGACCTGCATCTAGCAGTTTAATAATCTCTTTTTTAACTACATCTTGCATATTAGGATTTAGTCTTCGTTGGCGTTGCACATATGTTTTATGACCTTCTTCCATAAGGATTTTATGTGTGTAATACGAAGGACTTATTCCTTTAATATCATGAATCTTCCATGCAATGGCTGGTTTATGAGCTTTCAACACAGAAATGAGTTGTGATTTCTCATTTTCAGTAAGAGAAGACGATATTATTACAGGTAATTCAGATTCACCATGTAAATAAGCGTATTCCAAATGGTTTGGAAGTGGCTTTAACTCTAATTTCGGAGGTTCTTCTATCGATGATTTATATCGATATCTGTCTTCTTCTTTTAGCATTTGGATTTCTTCGGTTGTTGGTTCATATCCATTAGCTATAAGTGTAGCTAACATTTCAGCTTCATCAATTGGTTCATTACCTTCTCCTAAAGAACATTCTCCTGTTCCTTGTAATTCTGGAAATTCTTCTAATAATTCTGCATGTGCATCTATAGTTTGAATATAATAACATGTATCATCTGCAGATTGTGGTTGTTGCATTGCTCTATCAACTGAAAAGGTAACACTCTCATCCTCTATACTTAGGGTCAGTTTCTTACCGAACACGTCTATCATTGCTTTAGCCGTGTTTAAGAATGGTCTTCCTAATATGAGAGGAACTTGAGAATCTTCTTCCATGTCCAGAACAACAAAATCTACTGGAAATACTAAAGTACCAACTTTAACTAGCATGTTCTCCATTATCCCTCTAGGATATTTTATTGATCTATCGGCTAGTTGTATGCTTATTCTTGTTGGTTTCAATTCTCCAAGGTCTAGTTTAGCGTATAGTGAATACGACATTAGATTTATACTAGCACCTAAGTCTGCCAATGCTTCTATTGAACTAAGACTACCCAGAAAACATGGAATTGTGAAACTTCCTGGATCAGATAGTTTTTCTGGTATCTTATTCAACAGCACTGCTGAACAATTAGCATTCATGGTAACAGCCGAGAGTTCTTCCATTTTCTTTCTATTTGAGATTAGATCTTTCAAGAATTTAGCATATCTAGGCATTCCTGAAATCACATCAATGAAAGAAAGATTTACATTTATCTGTTTAAACATATCCAAGAATTTGGATTGCTCGGCTTCAAGTTTCTCTTTCTTCATTTTACTCGAGTAAGGAAGTGGTGGTTGGTATGGTTTAACATAAGGTTTATTCTTAGCTGTGTTATCTTCATTAACCTTTTCAACTACCGGTTCTTTTTCCTTATCTTGATCAGGTTGTGGTTCTTGTGGAGTAGGAATAGCTTCATCAGAAGTTACAGGTATTTCCGGTGGTTTAAGTGTTGTACCACTTCTTGTGGTAATAGCTTTAGCTGTTTCATTCCGGGGGTTAGCATTTGTATCAGTAGGTAGACTTCTCGGTTTTCTTTCACCTATTAACCTTGCTAAGTTACTTACTTCTTGTTCCAGATTTTGAATAGAAGCTTGTTGATTTCTAAATGCTTGAGCATTTTGTTCATTAGTTTGTTTCTGAGATGTGAAAAACTGCGTTTGAGTTTCAACTAGCTTCATCATCATATCTTCTAAATTCGGCTTTTTATCATCAGTTTGTTGTGGTGGTTTGTTTTGAAAATTAGGTCTTTGCTGATTGTAAGTATTATTGGATACTTGTTGATTGCTAGGACCTTGTTGGTTGTTGTATGGAATATTTCGGTTATAATTCTGGTTTTGATTGTAAATCGGTCTTGGCGGTTGATAATTATTCTGATAATTATTTCCAGGCCTTTGGTTTATGTATGAAATATTCTCTCTTTGTTCCATTGTTAATTCAATACTGAGACAATCTTTTGTCAAATGTGGTCCTCCACACTGCTCACAACTAATTCGTATTGAGTGAATATCCTTAGTCATCTTTTTCATTCGTCTCTCGACAGCATCTATCTTTGCGGAAATGGAATCTAAGTCATGGCTAGAATCGGCTCTAGCTGCTTTAGATGATCTAACGATATCTTTTTCTTGGTGCCACTCATGTGAGTGGGAAGCAGTGTTATCAATAATTTTGTAAGCATCAGTTTCGGTTTTCTTCATAATAGAACCACCAGCTGCTATATCTATGTCTATCCTTGTAGTGATGTCACATCCTTGGTAGAATATTTGTACTATTTGACATGTGTCTAAACCATGTTACGGACATCCTCTTAATAACTTTCCAAATCTTGTCCACGCCTCATATAGAGTTTCATTTGGCTTCTGTGTGAACGTAACAATTTTTGCTTGAAGTCTTACGGCTTTAGATACAGGAAAGAATTGTTTAAGAAATTTGTCAACTAAAACATCCCATGTATCAATCGCCCCTTCAGGTAACGATTCCAACCAATCTTTGGCTTCTCCCTTTAAAGTCCAGGGAAATAACATGAGATATATCTGTTCATCCTCCACTTCTCGGATTTTAAATAGTGTGCAGATCCTATTAAAGGTACGTAAATGTTCATTTGCATCTTCCTTCGGCGCACCACTAAATTGGCATTGATTAGTCACCATGTGTAGAATTTGTCCTTTGATTTCATAATCTGGCGCATTAATGTCTGGATGAGTAATTGCGTGACCTTGGCCAGTGCGTTTAGCTCTCATTCGGTCTTCCATACTTAAAGGTTCCAGATTCTCCATAATTGAATTTGTTGAATCGGAATCACTAGAGGATTCTGATTTAATGGTTCGTTCCTCAACAATCTCTGTTTGAATGATTGGTGGTTCCGGAGGAAAGTTTAGTGGTTCAGGATCTACGAATCGTTCCTGAATATTCTCCGGATTCTCAATTGTGAGGTCGGGTTCAAAAAATGGATTATCGGAAATTTGAACTGGAGTACTTGGTCGACTGGATGACGATTCTAAAGAGAAATCAACGGCAGTAATATTTGCTAAATGTCTTGATCTAGTTACAGGTGGTGAACGTACAAAAGGTGGTGAACGTCTTGCTCGGTGCATTCACTGAATATCCTATTAGTTTTAAAAAAGAAAGAAAAATTATAATAAGTTATCCAATCAATAGACTTTTCTGATTTTGCCCACGTTTCGAATAGCCAAAAGATGCAGCAGAGGGGCAGGATTCGTTTGGTCTCAATATAATTGAGGACTGTTTGGCTCCAATAACCCGGTCCACGTACAAATCCAACTGTTACTACGAACCAGAAAATTTTGATGTCTATCAATTTAACCACTTAAAATAAATTTTCGTAATTTTAAGAAATTTAGATAAGAAGTATAATAAAAATCTATGTCATAAAACTAGAATAGCGAGAAATAAGAAAGAAAAAGAGTTCGTCGAAAAAGGTCGAAAAAGAAAAATGGTTGAAAAATAAAAGGTGACGGAAAAATAAAAGAAACTTATAAAACTTAAAAACACTTGACTAACCTAACCTTATTACTACAACTAACTTAAAATTATAATCGCAAATTGAGATTACTAATTGGAATGATAATTGATACATAGGTAAAAGTCGTCTAAAAATATTAAAGCTTACAGGAAAAACTAAATCCCAAATGGAAATAACTTAAAAAGAAACTAAAACTTAAAAAGGCGTCGCAAAATTCTAAAGCACCTAAATCTTAGTCTAAAGAAAAAGCACTTAAGGAATTCTACGGCAAAGCCTAAAAATCTAGAAGTAAAAATAACTATGGCAAAAACTAAGTTTAAAACTAAATATGAGCTAAAAATACAAATATTACGCTAAAACGATTAAAAAGGGATAAAATATAAAAATATACAAAAAGTTGTAAAAAGTACAGTTTTTATAAAAATATTATTTTTATATTATTTATTTTATAATAGTATTAATTTTTATATATAAATAAAACTAATTAAAATTTAATATTACAAATAAATTAAAAACTTAAACTAAATAATATTATATATAAAACCTAATTAGGTTTAATAATAATAATAATAAATAATTAAAACCTAACTCGTATTAATTGCTGGACCAGGTTCGTGTCAGACGGCTCCGCGAGTCGCGGTTCCCTAAGCTGCAAACCCCGCGAGTCGCGGGGTTCCAGAATTCAACTCTGGTACAGTTTAAATTGACGCGTTTTTTATTTTTTTTTTATTTTCTGTTTTATATTTTTCTGTTTTATAATCTAAAATTTATATATAATAAAAACTTATATTTTAAAAACTAGAATAAAAATGGAACTACTTTATAATTTTTAAAAATAAAAATCTTAAAGCTAGATTTATATATATATATATATTTTTTTTCGTTTTTATATTTATAAAATATATTTATAAAATAAATTAAATAAAACTTATATTTTTACAAACTAAAGAAACTTTATAAAACTTAAATATTTAACAAAATCTTAAAAATACTTATATTTTTGTTTTTCTTTTTATATTTTCGAATATTTAAAACGTATTTTTATAAAAACGAATTTTAATAAAAGTAAACTAAAAATCTTTTTTTTTAATTATATTAGCGTTGCGCTTCCGACTTTTAAGAGATCCCCGGCAGCGGTGCCAAAAATAACTTGATGTCGTGCGACGTGTATATAAAATAGCTATTAATTTTAGCAGAAAATACTATTAAATACGATACAATTTTACACAAGATATTTATTTATTTAGAGAATGGATATACTTAAACCTTGCTACAACACTTATAGGCAGTGTACCTAATCGTAGTGTAGTTTTTAGTAAGTCCGGTTCGTTCCACAGGGAATCTTTTTAAACAAAGCTTAACGCTATATTAGTTTACTTTTATAAAAATACAAATATATATATAAGTAATATTATTATTATAAAGGGGGTTTTTACCGTTTAATGACCGGTTTGTCGATTTTAAAACTTTAGTCGCAGTTAAAACCAAATGTAAAATAATAAATAAATACAAGACTTAATTTAAAGTGTAAAGTAAATAACGATAATGAAATTGTGATTAATAAAAATGCGATAAAATAAACTTGCGATAATTAAAAAGTACGATAATTAAAAGTGCAATAACAATAAAAATGCGATAATTAGAAGTGCAATTAAATATAAAATAAAGGAAATTAAATATGAAATAAAAGAATTATGCTTATTTAAACTTCCGTAATCATGATGTTTGGCGTGTTGATTTTAGTTTTATGCCCATGGGTTAATTGTCCTTTGTCCTGGATTATTTAATATGTCCGTTTGGTTTTTGTCCATAACAGTCCATCAGTCATAAATATAAAGTGCGAGTATCCTCGTCAAATTATTCTTATACCCGAAGTTAAATATTCCAACTAATTGGGGACTTAATCTGTAACAAGATTTTAATACTTTGTTTAATAATTACACCAGGATGTCGACTGAGTGTAACCCAAGGTTTTAATATTTTGTTATCAATTATACCAAGTGTCCTTGTACATAATTTCACCCCTGTTTTAATTATTCTAGTGGCTATTAATCCATTCCCGTGTCCGGTTAAATGAACGATTATTCGTACATATAAATACCCCGCCCATCGTGTCCGATCGAGTGTATATGGTAATTTATAGAGACGCCCAATTGTAAATCTTTATATTAACATTAACAAACTATCATTTAGTTAAACAAATATAAAGCCCATTAATAGCCCATAGTCTAATTTCCACAAGTGTCGTTCTTTTGTCCAAACCCCAATTATGGTACAAAGCCCAATTACCCAATTTTAGTAATTAGCCCAACATCATGATTACTTCGGATTAAATAAGCATAATAATAACTTAGCTACGAGACATTAAATTAAAAAGGTTGAACATAACTTACAATGATTAAAAATAGCGTAGCGTTACACGGACAGAATTTCGACTTACACCCTTACAATATTCGCTAACATACCCTTATTATTATGATTAAAATTAAAATTAAAATTAAAATTAAAATATAAATATAAATATATACGATATAGATAGAGAGATGGATATATTGATGATTTTTACGATCAGAATGCGCGAGCTTTATAGGGAGTTTCAGAATTTGGGGCTCCGCGACTCGCGGCCCTTTTTGCCTTCAAACTCCGCGAGTCGCGGAGTTTGCTTTTACAGCTCACACAAGTTTGGCTCTTTGTTTACCGACGGTTTTAAATATTTATATAATATATAAATAATTATAAGAATTATTTAAATATTATATTATATTTATGTGCATAGTTGACTTGTAATTTTTAGTCCGTTGCGTCGAGCGTTGAGAGTTGACTCTGGTCCCGGTTCCGGATTTTCGAACGTCCTTGTGTACAATTTAATATCTTGTACTTTGCGTTTTGAATCTTGTACTCTTGTAATTTCGAGACGTTTCTTATCAATAATTGGAACCTCTTTGATTGTATTTTGTACTTTTGAGCTTTTTGGTCATTTGCGTCTTCAATTCGTCGAATTTGTCTTTTGTCTTCACCTTTTATTATTTAAACGAATATCACTTGTAAATAGAACAATTGCAACTAAAAGCTTGTCTTTCTTGAGGAATAATGCTATGAAATATATGTTCGTTTTTAGCATTATCAGTCACCTAACACATGTGGGAACCATCATTTGGCAACTAGCATGAAATATCTCATAAAATTACAAAAATATTAGTAATCATTCATGACTTATTTACAAGTAAACAAAATTACACATCCTTTATATCTAATTTGTATACCAATGACCAAAAACACCTACAAACACTTTCATTCTTCATTTTATTCATCTAATTGATCTCTCTCAAGTTCTATCTTCAAGTTCTAAGTGTTCTTCATAAATTCTATAAGTTCTAGTTTCATAAAATCAAGAATACTTCCAAGTTTGCTAGCTTACTTCCAATCTTGTAAAGTGATCATCCATCCTCAATAAATCTTTCTTATTTACAGTAAGATATCTTTATAATACACGGTAATACTCATATTTAAACTTTGATTCAATTTCTATAACTATAACAATCTTATTTCGAGTGGAAATCTTACTTGAACTTGTTTTCGAGTCATGATTCTGCTTCAAGAACTTTCAAGCCATCCAAGGATCCTTTGAAGCTAGATCTATTTTTCTCATTTCCAGTAGGTTTACCTACTAAAATTAAGGTAGTAATGATATTCATAACATCATTCGATTCATACATATAAAACTATCTTATTCGAAGATTTAAACTTGTAATCACTAGAACATAGTTTAGTTAATTCTAAACTTGTTCGCAAATAAAGTTAATTCTTCTAACTTGACTTTTAAAATCAACTAAACACATGTTCTATATATATATGATATGCTAACTTAATGATTTAAAACCTGGAAACACGAAAAACACCATAAAACCGGACATACGCCGTCGTAGTAACACCGCGGGCTGTTTTGGGTTTGATATTTAAAAACTATGATAAACTTTGATTTAAAAGTTGTTCTTCTGGGAAAATGATTTTTATTATGAACATGAAACTATATCCAAAACTCACGGTTAAACTCAAAGTGGAAGTATGTTTTTCAAAATGGTCATCAAGACGTCGTTCTTTCGACTGAAATGACTACCTCTTACAAAAATGACTTGTAACTTAAATTTCCGACTATAAACCTATACTTTTTCTGTTTATATTCATAATATAGAGTTCAATATGAAACCATAGCAATTTGATTCACTCAAAACGGATTTAAAACGAAGAAGTTATGGGTAAAACAAGATTGGATATTTTTGATTGTTGTAGCTACGGGAAATATTGTAACAATTCTATACAAATCATATCCTAGCTAACTTATATTGCATTATACATATATTCTAATATAGTATGTAATCTTGGGATACCATAGACACGTATACAAATGTTTTGACATATCATATCGACCCATGTATATATATTATTTGGAACAACCATAGACACTCTATATACAGTAATGTTGGAGTTAGCTATACAGGGTTGAGGTTGATTCCAAAAATATATATACTTTGAGTTATGATCTAGCCTAAGACGTGTATACACTGGGTCGTGGATTGATTCAAGATAATATATATCGATTTATTTCTGTACATCTAATTGTGGACAACTAGTTGTAGGTTACTAACGAGGACAGCTGACTTAATAAACTTAAAACACTAAAACGTATTAAAAATGTTGTAAATATATTTTGAACATACTTTGATATATATGTACATATTTGTTATAGGTTCGTGAATCGACCAGTGGCCAACTCTTACTTCCCGACGAAGTAAAAATATGTGAAAGTGAGTTATAGTCCCACTTTTAAAATCTAATATTTTGGGATGAGAATACATGTAATTTTATAAATGTTTTACGAAATAGACACAAGTAAATGAAACTACATTATATGGGTGAATGATCGAAGCCGAATATGCCCCTTTTTAGCTTGGTAGCCTAAGAATTTGGGAACAGACCCTCAAATTGACGCGAATCCTAAAGATAGATCAATCGGGCCCAACAAGTCCCATTCTGGAATTTGGAATGCTTTAGTACTTCGAAATTATCATGTCCGATGGGTGTCCCGGAATGATGGGGATATTCTAAATGCATCTTGTTAATGTCGGTTACCAGGTGTTCACCATATGAATGAATTTTATCTCTATGTATGGGATGTATATTGAAATATGAAATCTTGTGGTCTATTATTATTATGATTTGATAATATATAGGTTAAACCTATAACTCACCAACATTTTTGTTGACGTTTTAAGCATGTTAATTCTCAAGTGATTATTAAGAGCTTCCGCTGTTGCATACTAAAATAAGGACAAGATTTGGAGTCCATGCTTGTATGATATTATGTAAAAACTGCATTCAAGAAACTTATTTTTGATGTAATATATTCTTATTGTAAACCATTATGTAATGGTCGTGTGTAAACGGTATATTTTAGATTATCTTTATTTGATAATCTACATAATGCTTTTTAAACCTTTATCGATAAAATAAAGGTTATGGTTGTTTTAAAAAATGAATGCAGTCTTTGAAAAACGTCTCATATAGAGGTCAAAACCTCTCGACGAAATCAATTAATATGGAACGTTTATAATCTATATGAACGGGACATTTCAGTTGGTATCCGAGCATTGGTCTTAGAGAACCAGAAATTTGCATTAGTGTGTCTTATCGAGTTTGTTAGGATACATTAGTAAGTTTGAACTTTGACCGTGTTTTCTTTAAAAACGATTGCTTAACACTTTTGTTGAAAACTATATATTATTAACATGTAAATATTATGTGATATATTAACCTCTTAATGTGTTTGATATTGTGTGATAGATGTCTACCACTAGTACAAATCCCATCGACTCACCTAATAATAATGAAGAGTCGAATATAATTTAGGAAGATTCACAAATTCCCGAAGAGGAACCGGAAGAAGAGGAACCGAAAGAAGAGGAATCAGAAGAGGAGGAACCGGAAGAGGAGGAACCGGAAGAGGAAGAGGTTCCGGAGGAAGAAATATTGATACCTACAGTAAATCGATTAAATAAAAGAAAATCATCAACCAACGGAACAAAATTAAAAATGGTCAATGGTGTTTCCGCCAAGGAAGCAAAATATTGGGAAGATTACCAATTTTTCGATGAATTGGATCTCGATGAGGATTCCGATGATGTTATAGAAATTACCTCGACCCAATTTAATATAGCAAAAGAAAATAATAAGGGAAAAGGTATAAAAATAGAGAAACCTGATTCCAACCCCGATGAACTTTATATGTATCGGCAACATCCGTATTTCCTAAAATGTAACAATGACCCGGGAACCTCTAAACCACCAGGTTTTTCTAAACCATTATGGAAAACGACGGCTCGTATTAGAGGAACATCATATATTCCTAGAAAATTAGGAAAACGAACCAAGTCCGAAGAAGAAGAAACCAGTGATTCAGATTAGATGGTTGTAATCATGTTGTGTATTATATGTAATGTAGTGTGCTTGTAGTTTTATGTTTTATGTAAAAATTGCTTGTATTGTTTGTTAATTATCTTTTACGAATCTAATCCTTGTCTATTTTACAGTATAAAAATACAAAATGGACGTTAAGGATAGACAACCAAAAATTTTAGAAGACCTACCAGGAGATATGATTGATGAAATCTTGTCTAGAGTCGGGCAGAATTCATCAGCACAATTAGTTACGGCAAAATTAGTTTGTCAAACGTTTGAAAGACATTCCAGGCATGCCTTAGTATATAAAAGGCTTTCCTTTGAAAGATGGGGTATATCACATTGGGGAGACTTTAAGTTACGCCAAGTTTTCTTTAAGGCATTTAGTGCGGGAAACCCAGATGCAATTTTACGCTACGGGTTACGAACCTATTTTGACTCAACATATCTCAATATAGGATTTCGTGAGTTAGAAAGAGCTTCTAACATGCAACATAACGAAGCATGTTATACTTACGGGTTAGTGATGTTCGCTTCTTATCAAAGTGAGAAAAAGAATATCGGGTTACAACTTTTAAATAAAACCTTCCCACAAGTGACGAACTCAGTAGTTGGGGTAAGAAACAAGGTTTTTAGATTGCTACCAGGCAGTTGGGCATTACGAAACCCTCGTCCTTTTGACAACATTACAACATGCTGCCTAGTCAATAGTCATAACGGTTACTTTCCAAAAGACCAAGGATGGGAAGTCGTCTTAGTAAAACCAGAATGCATGACTTGTTTTTGGACTTATGAATTACGTGTCTTTATTTCTTTTGCTGAACAACTTGCGTATTAACTAGAAATGCCTTTATAGCTGCCGAGTAGCAAAGATATTATGTGCTATATTTCATCATATATGTATAATAGTGGTATTGTATGTTTGTAAAATATTGTATAAAGATTTGAACGTGAAATATTATTGTAATAAGTTTTTTATATAGAAGTGTAGTAGTTGAGTTGTATTGTAGCTAGTAAGTATGAACTTAACGGGTAGGTATTACCCGAATTAAAACTATAAAATGCTAATATGAAGAAAAAGCTTTTAAAAATAAGTTCATATAATGCTACGAGATACTATTGACTACTCTTAAATTCTATATGATTAACTCAATTCTTTTGGCTATTTTTGAAGGAAATGGCACCGGCGACTTGTCAGAATTTAAACATGAGCGAGGAAGACTTTCTTGTTTTCCTTGCTGCGAACATAGCTGCAGTACAGGCTGCAATGCAAAATAACAATAACTATGGATCTAGCAGTGGAACTAATTCCACAAGAAATCGTATAGAATGCTCCTACAAAGAATTCACTGCCTGCAAACCTTTGGAATTTGATGGAACCGAAGGACCAATTGGATTGAAATGGTGGAACGAGAAAATCGAATCGGTGTTTGCCATAAGTAAGTGTACTGAAGAGGACAAAGTTAAGTACGCTACGCATACCTTCACAGGTACTACGTTAACGTGGTGGAACACCTATCTTGAACAGGTAGGACAAAATGCTGCTTACGCACTACCGTGGTCGGAATTCAAGCAATTGATGAACGAGCAGTACCGTCCTAGAAACGAAGTCAATAAACTCAAGGCAGAACTTAGAGAGTTACGAACACAAGGGTTCGACGTTACCACATATGAACGATAATTCATAGAGTTGTGCCTATTGTGTCCGGGAGCATTCGAAGATGAAGAAGAGAAGATCGACGCGTTTGTAAAAGGTTTACCAGTGAGGATTCAAGAAGATGTGAGTTCACACGAGCCCACTTCTCTACAGAAGGCAAGTCGAATGGCTCATAAACTCATAAATCAGATTGAGGGAAGAATTAAAGAGCAGGTGACCGAAGAAGCCAACACAAAATAACTCAAGGGAAAGTGGGAAGAAACCAGTGACAAGGGTCACCAATACAACAACAACAATTACAACCACAGCCGCAACAACAATCGCAACAATAACCACAATCCTACAAATAACTACAACAAACGTCCCAACAACAACAACTACAACAACCGTTCCAACAACAATAACAATCTCAACAACAACCTCAATAACAACAACGGCAACAAAAACCAAAAATGCCAAAGGTGTGAAGAGTACCACCAGAATGGGTTCTGCATGACATTTTGCACCAAGTGTAAAAGAACTGGCCATGGTGCGAAAAAGTATGAGATCTACGGACCAAAGTTTAACAGAACTAAAGGAACAAATATTGGCGAAACAAGTAATGCGGCCTTTGTTTGTTATGGATGTGGAAAACCGGGACACATTAGAAGTAATGCCGCCTTTGTTTCTTATTGATAATAAATCTGCTTATGTTTTATTCGATTCGGGTGCGGATAGAAGCTATATGAGTAGAGATTTTTGTGCTAAGTTAAGTTGCCCATTGACACCTTTGGATAGTAAATTTTTACTCGAATTAGCAAACGCTAAATTAATTTCATCAGATAATATATGTCGGGATAGAGAAATTAAACTGGGGGATGAAACGTTTAAAATTGATTTAATACCAGTCGAGTTAGGGAGTTTTGATGTAATAATTGGTATGGACTGGTTGAAAAAGGTGAGAGCAGAGGTCGTTTGTTACAAAAATACGATTCGCATTATGCGTGAAAAGGGAAAACCTTTAATGGTGTACGGAGAAAAGAACAACGCGAAATTAAATCTTATTAGTAGTTTGAAGGCGCAAAAACAAATAAGAAAAGGTTGTTACGTCATTCTAGCACACATCGAGGAAGTTAAACCTGAAGAAAAGAACATCAGTGATGTTCCCGTCGCAAAAGAATTTCCCGATGTATTTTCGAAAGAATTACCGGGATTACCCCCATATCGATCCGTTGAATTTCAAATAGACCTTGTACCAGGAGCTGCACGAATAGCTCGTGCTCCATACAGACTCGCACCCAGCGAAATGAAAGAATTACAAAGTCAGTTACAGGAACTTTTAGAGCGTGGTTTCATTAGACCAAGCACATCACCATGGGGAGCTCCTGTTTTGTTTGTCAAGAAGAAGGATGGTACATTTAGGTTGTGTATCGACTACCGAGAGTTGAACAAACTTACCATCAAGAACCGCTACCCACTACCGAGAATCGACGACTTATTTGATCAACTACAAGGCTCTTCTGTTTATTTGAAGATCGATTTACGTTATGGGTATCATCAAATGCGGGTGAAGGAGAATGATATTCCAAAGAATGCTTTTAGGACGCGTTACGGTCATTACGAGTTTATGGTTATGCCGTTTGGGTTGACTAACGCACCAGCTGTGTTCATGGACCTCATGAACCGAGTGTGTGGACCATACCTTGATAAGTTTGTCATTGTTTTCATCAATGACATACTTATTTACTCAAAGAATGACCAAGAGCATGAAGAACATTTGAGAAAAGTGCTAGAGTTGTTAAGAAAGGAAAAACTATACGCTAAGTTTTCAAAGTGTGCATTTTGGTTGGAAGAAGTTCAATTCCTCGGTCACATAGTGAACAAAGAAGGTATTCAGGTGGATCCAGCAAAGATTGAAACTGTTAAAAAGTGGGAAACCCCGAAAACTCCGAAGCACATACGCCAATTTTTAGGGCTGGCTGGTTATTACAGGAGATTCATCCAAGACTTTTCCAAAATAGCAAAACCCTTAACTGCATTAATGCATAAAGGGAAGAAATTTGAATGGAAGGATGAAGAAGAGAAAGCGTTTCAATTGTTGAAGAAAAAGTTAACTACGGCACCTATATTGTCATTACCTGAAGGGAATGATGATTTTGTGATATATTGTGACGCCTCAAAGCAAGGTCTCGGTTGTGTATTAATGCAACGAACGAAGGTAATTGCTTATGCGTCTAGACAATTGAAGATTAACGAGCAGAATTATATGACGCATGATTTGGAATTAGACGCGGTTGTTTTTGCATTAAAGACTTGGAGGCACTACTTATATGGGGTCAAAAGTATTATATATACCGACCACAAAAGTCTTCAACAAATATTTAATCAGAAACAATTGAACATGAGGCAGCGCAGATGGATTGAATTGTTGAATGATTACGACTTTGAGATTCGTTACCACCTGGGGAAGGCAAATGTGGTAGCCGACGCCTTGAGCAGAAAGAATAGAGAACCTATTAGAGTAAAAGCTATGAATATAATGATTCACACTATCCTTACTACTCAAATAAAGGAGGCGCAACAAGGCGTTTTAAAAGAGGAAAACTTAAGGGATGAAATACCCAAAGGATTGGAGAAGCATCTTATTATTCGGGAAGACGGAACCAGGTATAGGGCTGAAAGAATTTGGGTACTAAAATTTGGAGATATGAGGGAAATGGTACTTATAAAAGCTCATAAAACCAGATACTCAATACATCCTGGAACGGGAAAGATGTACAAGGATCTTAAGAAATATTTTTGGTCGCCAGGTATGAAAGCCGATGTTGCTAAATATGTAGGAGAATGTTTGACGTGTTCTAAGGTCAAAGTTGAGCATCAGAAACCATCAGGTCTACTTCAACAACCCAAAATCCCGGAATAGAAATGGTAAAACATTATCATGGATTTCATCACTAAATTGCCAAGGACTGCAAGTGATTTTGATACTATTTGGGTAATAGTTGATCGTCTCACCAAATCAGCACACTTCCTGCTAATAAGAGAAGACGACAAGATGGAGAAGTTAGCACGACTATATTTGAAGGAATTCATCTCCAGACATGGAATACCAATCTCTATTATCTCTGATAGGGATGGCATATTTATTTCAAGATTCTGGCAGAAATTACAGCAAGCATTAGGAACTCGTCTAGACATGAGTACTGCCTATCATCCACAAACTGATGGGTAGAGCGAAAGGACGATACAAATGCTTGAAGACATGCTACGAGCATGTGTTATTGATTTCGGAAATAGTTGGGATCGACACCTTCCATTAGCAGAATTTTCCTACAACAACAGCTACCATTCAAGCATTGAGATGGCGCCGTTTGAAGCACTTTATGGTAGAAAGTGCAGGTCTCCGATTTGTTGGAGTGAAGTGGGGGATAGACAGATTACGGGTCCAGAGATAATACAAGAAACTACCGAGAAGATCATCCAAATTCAACAACGGTTGAAAACCGCCCAAAGTCGACAAAAGAGCTACGCTGACATTAAAAGAAAAGATATAGAATTTGAATTTGGAGAGATGGTAATGCTTAAAGTTGCACCTTGGAAATGCGTTGTTCGATTTGGTAAATGAGGGAAATTAAATCCAAGGTATATTGGACCATTCAAGATTATTGATCGTGTCGGACCAGTAGCTTACCGACTTGAGTTACCTCAACAACTCGCGGCTGTACATAACACTTTCCACGTATCGAATTTGAAGAAAAGTTTTGCTAAAGAAGATCACACTATTCCGTTAGACGAAATCCAAATCAACGAAAAACTTCAATTCATCGAAGAACCCGTCGAAATAATGGATCGTGAGGTTAAAAGACTTAAGCAATACAAGATACTAATTATTAAGGTTCGATGAAATTCTTGTAGAGGACCCGAGTTCACCTGGGAACGAGAAGATCAGATGAAGAAGAAATACCCGCACTTATTTCCAGAAGATACGTCAACACCTCCAACTGCTAAAATTTCGGGACGAAATTTATTTAACGGGTAGGTACTGTAGTGACCCGAACTTTTCCATGTTTATTTATATTAAATGAAATTGATAATTACTTGATTAAGTGTTTCCAACATGTTAAGCAATCAAACTTGTTAAGACTTAATTAATTGAAATAGGTTTCATATAGACAATTGACCACCCAAGTTGACCGGTGATTCACGAACGTTAAAACTTGTAAAAACTATATGATGACATATATATGATTATATATATATAGTTAACATGATATTATAATAAGTAAGTATATCATTAGGTATTTTAACAATGAGTTATATACATAAAATTGTGTTTATTGAATTAAGAAACTTGAAACGATATATATAACGATTATCGTTATAACAACGTCTTACTAATTACATATGAATCATATTAAGATATTGTTACACTATGTTTAATCATGATAAATGATAAGTAAACATGTCATTATGTATATTAACAATGAACTACATATGTAAAATAAGACTACTAACTTAAGAATTTCGAAACGAGACATATATGTAACGATTATCGTTGTAACAACATTTAACTGTATATATATCATACTAAGATATATTAATATATCATAATATCATTATAATGTAATAATTTAACATATCTTTAGATATAATAAACAATGGGTTAACAACATTTAACAAGATCGTTAACCTAAAGGTTTCAAAACAACATTTACATGTAACGACTAACGATGATTTAACGACTCAGTTAAAATGTATATATATGTAGTGTTTTAATATGTATTCATACACTTTTGAAAGACTTCAAGACACTTATCAAAATACTTCTACTTAATAAAAATGCTTACAATTACATCCTCGTTCAGTTTCATCAACAATTCTACTATGCACCCGTATTCGTACACGTACAATACACAGCTTTTAGATGTATGTACTATTGGTATATACATTCCAATGATCAGCTCTTAGCAGCCCATGTGAGTCACCTAACACATGTGGGAACCATCATTTGACAACTAGCATGAAATATCTCATAAAATTACAAAAATATTAGTAATCATTCATGACTTATTTACAAGTAAACAAAATTACACATCCTTTATATCTAATCCATATACCAACGACCAAAAACACCTACAAACACTTTCATTCTTCAATTTTATTCATCTAATTGATCTCTCTCAAGTTCTATTTTCAAGTTCTAAGTGTTCGTCATAAATTCTATAAGTTCTAGTTTCATAAAATCAAGAATACTTCCAAGTTTGCTAGCTTATTTCCAATCTTGTAAAGTGATCATCCAACCTCAAGAAATCTTTCTTATTTACAGTAAGATATCTTTCTAATACAAGGTAATACTTATATTCAAACTTTGATTCAATTTCTATAACCATAACAATCTTATTTCGAGTGGAAATCTTACTTGAACTTGTTTTCGTGTCATGATTCTACTTCAAGAACTTTCAAGCCATCCAAGGATCCTTTGAAGCTAGATCTATTTTTCTTATTTCCAATAGGTTTACCTACTAAAATTAAGGTAGTAATGATATTCATAACATCATTCGATTCATACATATAAAACTATCTTATTCGAAGATTTAAACTTGTAATCACTAGAACATAGTTTAGTTAATTCTAAACATGTTCGCAAATAAAGTTAATCCTTCTAACTTGACTTTTAAAATCAACTAAACACATGTTCTATATCTATATGATATGCTAACTTAATGATTTAAAACCTGAAAACACGAAAAACACCATAAAACCGGACATACGCCGTCGTAGTAACACCGCGGGCTGTTTTGGGTTTGATAATTAAAAACTATGATAAACTTTAATTTAAAAGTTGTTCTTCTGGAAAAATGATTTTTATTATGAACATGAAACTATATCCAAAAATCATGGTTAAAGTCAAAGTGGAAGTATGTTTTTCAAAATGATCATCAAGACGTCGTTCTTTCGACTGAAATGACTACCTCTTACAAAAATGACTTGTGACTTATATTTCTGACTATAAACCTATACTTTTTATGTTTAGATTCATAAAATAGAGTTCAATATGAAACCATAGCAATTTGATTCACTCAAAACGGATTTAACTTCTTCATTTTAAATCCGTTTTGAGTGAATCAAATTTCTATGGTTTCATATTGAACTCTATTTTATGAATCTAAATAGAAAAAGTATAGGTTTATAGTCATAAATATAAGTTACAAGTCATTTTTGTAAAGGTAGTCATTTCAGTCGAAAGAACGACGTCTAGATGACCATTTTAGAAAACATACTTTCACTTTGAGTTTAACCTTGATTTTTGGATATATTTCATGTTCATATGAAAAATCATTTTCCCAGAAGAACAACTTTTAAATCAAAGTTTATCATAGTTTTTAATTATCCAAACCAAAACAGCCCCCGGTTTCACTACGACGGTGTATATCCGATTTTATGGTGTTCATCGTGTTTCCAGGTTTTAAATCATTAAGTTAGCATATCATATAGATATAGAACATGTGTTTAGTTGATTTTAAAAGTCAAGTTAGAATGATTAACTTTTGTTTGCAAACAAGTTTAGAATTAACTAAACTATGTTCTAGTGATTACAAATTTAAACCTTCGAATAAGATAGCTTTATATGTATGAATCGAATGATGTTATGAACATCATTACTACCTCAAGTTTTCTGGATAAAACTATTGGAAATGAGAAAAATGGATCTAGCTTCAAAGGATCCTTGGATGGCTTGAAAGTTCTTGAAACAGAATCATGACACGAAAACAGTTCAAGTAAGATTTTCACTCGAAATAAGATTGTTATAGTTATAAAAATTGAACCAAAGTTTGAATATAAGTATTACCTTGTATTAGAAAGATATCTTAATGTAAATAATAAAGATTTCTTGAGGTTGGATGATCACTTTACAAGATTGGAAGAAAGCTAGCAAACTTGGAAGTATTCTTGATTTTATAAAACTAGAACTTATAGAATTTATGAAGAACACTTAGAACTTGAAGATAGAACTTGAGAGAGATCACTTAGATGAATAAAATTGAAGAATGAAAGTGTTTGTAGGTGTTTTTGGTCGTTGGTATATGGATTAGATATAAAGGATGTGTAATTTTGTTTACTTGTAAATAAGTCATGAATGATTACTAATATTTTTGTAATTTTATGAGATATTTCATGCTAGTTGTCAAATGATGGTTCCCACATGTGTTAGGTGACTCACATGGGCTGCTAAGAGCTGATCATTGGAATGTATATACCAATAGTACATACATCTAAAAGCTGTGTATTGTACGTGTACGAATACTGGTGCATAGTAGAATTGTTGATGAAACTGAACGAGGATGTAATTGTAAGCATTTTTATTAAGTAGAAGTATTTTGATAAGTGTCTTGAAGTCTTTCAAAAGTGTATGAATACATATTAAAACACTACATGTATATACATTTTAACTGAGTCGTTAAATCATCGTTAGTCGTTACATGTAAATGTTGTTTTGAAACCTTTAGGTTAACGATCTTGTTAAATGTTGTTAACCCATTGTTTATTATATCTAAAGATATGTTAAATTATTACATTATCATGATATTATGATATATTAATATATCTTAGTATGATATATATACAGTTAAATGTCGTTACAACGATAATCGTTACATATATGTCTCGTTTCGAAATTCTTAAGTTAGTAGTCTTATTTTACATATGTAGTTCATTGTTAATATACATAATGACATGTTTACTTATCATTTATCATGATTAAACATAGTGTAACAATATCTTAATATGATTCATATGTAATTAGTAAGACGTTGTTATAACGATAATCGTTATATATATCGTTTCAAGTTTCTTAATTTAATAGTCTCATTTTTATGTATATAACACATTTTTAAAATACTTAATAAGATACCTACTTATAATAAAATCATGTTAACTATATATATAACCATATATATGTCATCGTATAGTTTTTACAAGTTTTAACGTTCGTGAATCACTGGTCAACTTAGGTGGTCAATTGTCTATATGAAACCTATTTCAATTAATCAAGTCTTAACAAGTTTGATTGCTTAATAAGTTGGAAACATTTAGTCATGTAAATATCAATCTCAATTAATATATATAAACATGAAAAAGTTCGGGTCACTACACTTTACGTACGAAGCGAAACAAGCAGAACAAGAACAGAACAAGCAGAAACAAAAAAATGTGTGTATTTTTCTAAATAGATTTTTTATATTATATATTATTTATAAGTTTAATGATAATCTTATTTAAGGTATATAAAATTTTATATTATTATAATTATATTATATAGGATATACTTATCAAAATCCATTCCTAAATCAAATTATTTCCTGATTCAAACTCTTCTCTAACTAAGTTCCTATTAATTTGGTCGTGTTAGGTTATTAGGACTATTTGTTTAATTAGATGTGTTCGGTTAACCTATGTTAATAGAACTGTAAGGGTTAGGTTGATTAAACGATCGTTTACTTATATAACCCATTAACTTATTTAGACGTGTTCCAGTTAAAAGGCGTTTGTGAAAAAATAATTAGACGTGTTTTTTTGTAACTTATTAGACGTGTTAAAACGTAATAGACGTGTTTCCAATTAGACGTATTGTTTTTTCATTCCTGGTAAAATTTATTAGACGTGTTGTTAATTAGACGTGTTCCATGAAATATTTGTTAGACGTGTTGTCAATTACAGGTGTTCCCGATAGAATTTATTAGACGTGGTTACCGATTAGAGGTGTTAAAATTATTTAGACGTGTTGTGTGTTTCTAATTTGACGTGTTGCGAATATTATTTAGATGTGTTCCGTGTTTTTTGTAAAATCCTTAATTATACGTGTTCCATTTGATAAATTAGACGTGTTATGGAGTGAACACGTCTAAATGAAGGGCTTTAAATGACCCGAAATGTAGTAGTGAAAATCGCATTCTCAAGACCGGTTTATGTCCTTTCCCTCAGAGACCATGTCAAGGCCAGGTTTCATTGATTTGGCAAAACCCTAATTTCTTCTATATAAAAAACACCCTCATTAAATTGGCTAACACAAGTCTATATCCTAATTTTATATCATTTCAACTCACTACACACATAAATTAACACATGGCGCACATTGTTGTCCCGATCGATGTAAATTACAAAGGTCAATTTTTGCCCAAATTTCAAGCGTACTTAATTTGTGAAAAAAAAAATAAAAGACGGTGGATGGATATTTCGAAGCTATTTGCATTTGTCAAAGAAAATGTACCGTTCAAAATACTCGGCAGCGATATATTGGGAAGAAAGTAAGCAAATATTCGAGTTTCTTAATAAAGAGGAGGAATGAGATGGAATAAAATGTAGAGCGATAACCAGACGCAAACCTATACATTTCTATCTTGTTTAATTTTGTGATTACGTAACATTTAATTATGTAACGTTTATAGTTTATGGGACCATTAATTATGTATTTTTTTTAAATGTAACTGTATTTATGTTTATTATTAAAAATGTTGTTTAAAAAAATATTATATTAATAATAATATAATATTAATAATTAATAATAATTATAATAATAACACACAACAACAAAATTTTATATTATTATTATTATTATAACAATATAATATTATTATTATAATATTATTGTTATTATATAATAATAGTAATGTGACATCCCACTCCTAGCAACACTAGTGAGTGCTGCGCAAACTTGTTTGCGCGTCGCGCAACAAGCCTGAATATTTTGGCAGTTTTGACAGGTTTTGTAAATAAATGGACCTATTGTGTAAAAACAATAAACGCGGGTTTTTAGTCCCAAATCAAATTTGGAACATGTGTAACACCGACCAATTTTTTTTTTTAAATCACAACGGAAGGCATTTATAAATAGATCATAATAATAGACAAGTGATTACATAAATCCACGCCATAACGATAATGTTTACAAACTCGTGTTACTTTATTACAAAACACATGTCACAAAAGTCCACATCAGAGTTCAATGGTCAAACATGTCTTCAAACTCCAGCACCCTGCCAAACTACAGAACCTAAACCTGCAACGGTGGAAATGTGGGGGATTAGCACTCGGTTAAGTGAATAGAATCTATCTAACAGAATAAGCTTAAGCATCAATCATACATAAATCAACAATCATGTCTACAACCAACAAGCATACAAGTAAAGACAATATGAGGATCAGTGGCTTGTACGTGCACACGACCTAGCTGACCAGGATAGAGTCTATCGATAGTCCGTTCTACTGAATCAAACACCCATCAATAGGTTGAGAGCCAGCCTCCCTTGGAATGGTTGACTTCATACATACTTCAACCTCCCTAGAAATGGTTGAAAGTCCCCAACCTCCTTAGGAATGGCTGGTGTCAAACACAGTACACATATACAACATACAATTCACAGAGCATGCAATTATCCAACTAACATGACAATCACTACACTACACAGGGTAATCAGAATAAACATTAGTAGCATGACTTGCTACTTAAACTCTATCCGAAGATAGACCAACTTACCGATAATCGGCAACTGAAGGTTCTCAGAGGTTTAATCTTTATGAGCCTTCTCTTTATCTTTTCCACCTAAGAATAGACACAACCCAATCAGAACAAGGGTTTAAGGTGACAAACATCATCACCATTGGTCACACCGGGAACTAAGTCAAAACATGTCTTACTGCCACAGCTCCACATAATTAGGTTCATTACTCAACAAGTCTTCTCATCTGGCAACTCATCATCCAAATTAACAAATTTTGAAAACTTATTGTCACAGATTCAAATACCACCCTTCCCGTTACGACTATCATCAAAGGGTCAATTCTGACATAAGTTGATCCACTATTTCCATTTACACAACACAACAGTCAGACAATGTTTCATACGCATGCCTATTATATCACACTCGTCGCTTGCAAAAGTAAGCACATACCGATAATCTGGCGTATTGCAAAAATTATTCAAGTCATTTTATGTGATGCCCCGTACAAAACCATCGTGTACGAATCATCAACAACAGGATCATTACAAGGTTAAGTACTATATGCGATTTCAAAAAGAGTTTGCATTCATAAATAAAGTGATGTCTAAACCAACATCGAATGTTTTACAATCCAAAAGCATGCTTCACTAAGTAGAAGCAAATAATAAGTGTATGTGACCACAATGGTCGTTACAAGTCATAGTTCAAAACCCTATGGATCCATATCTAAGATTCGCGTTCACGGTTCAAAAACCAATGATTAAACGTTACCGAGCTAAAGGGAATGTTTATGCCGTTGTATAACCCACACATATATAAGTTTAAGTACTTGTGCCTAGTATGTAAATCATAAAATCTGCATGTATTCTCAGTTCACAAAATAAGTTAAAGTAAAAAGGGAATGCTATAACTCACAATGATAATGTAGTCGTAAAGTCGGTTCGGAAAAGGTGTGCAAGTAATCGGTCCGAAGGTCCTCAACCTAAGTCAAATAGTACTAAGTCAGTAAATCTTCCAAAAAGGTTTAAAAGTATGTAAATAAGGTCTTAAGGGTCATCATCATTCATCATTTAACAAAAGGTGTAAAGTAGGTTTCGTTCATTAAAGTAGTTTAAAACAAAAGCTGACTTTGATCAGTCACCACGGTCTCCACCCTTGCTGAATTAAGGTGAGACCAGTTGCCATGGCTCCGTATATGAGTCCCTTAAGTGTGGTAAAATTTACAGAAGCAAACTCGTCTTGGTTTGACTGTGGCGACGGTCTAAGTGCGAGTAGGTCAGAAATTTCTGCACAACGTTAAAGGACATAGTGACGATCGGAGGGCCATAAATCCTAAACCGTAACTCGGATTAAGACGAGTCCTATATGAAAAGTTATCTACTAGAAAATTTCTATCTAAAAATCATGGTATCAGTAGCCCAGGTCTACTGGTCTGTTACAGAAACAGCAGGTCAGTAGGGTTTGGACAGAAACAGTAAGTTTAAGTGAGTTCCGGTGGTCTTGGTGCTTGATGTTCATCATGGTTCTCATCCTTGATGCATATAGCTTCAAGTGTACAACTCATTGATGTATCTACATCATCTTAACCAAGTCTTGACCATCATAACCCTAGTGAAAGTCTAAGACATGAAGCACAACTCACTTAAGAGTTGCATGTAGTTTGATGAACCAAAGTTACATCAAAGTCTTAGGTTTGACACTTACATAAACTATAATAGAAATATTGAACTCTAAACTTGAAAATAAACTAACTAATCAAGATCTTAAGGTGTAGAACATGGTTCTTAGTTAGATCTTAAAGATCCAAGACCCAAAAGTCTAGATCAAGCATAAGTATACAAAGTTATATTTAAAGAAAACTTATTTGTGTGTTCTTGAACTTTCAAGGTTGACTTTTAGTTCAAGATTAAAGAGATCAAGGCTAACTTGTAGTTCTTGACCATTTAAACTAATTACATGAATTTAAAGTGCAAGAATGAAGAAGTAAACTAAGTAAACATGTAATTTGTTCATGGTTGTTCATACTTTAAAGATTCAAAACAAAGTTTGATCTTTAGAAAGTAAACTTTAAAGTTTACTTCATGAACTTCAAGTATGAGTTTAATCAACACATGAACTTGCAATCTTTTAAGAAAGTATATGTAGAATCCTAACTAGTAAGTTATGTTCTTGAGTGTTCTTGATAAATATAAGATATTATGAAGAATCAAACTAGAAAGTTTATTCTTGTAACAAGAAAGTAAGTAACAACAAGTAAGTAACTAAACAACATGAACAAATTTAACAACAAACAAATGATGATGAGATGCTTTAGAATTCGGTTTAGACAAGGGAGAAAAGAGAGAAAGAATGTTCAAGTTACTTACCAAAAACTAGAGAGAAAAGAGAGGAAAGTTGAGAGGATTTTTGCAAGTAAGTGTGTGTGAGTTTGAATGAGAGAATGTGAGTGAAGTAGTAATGAAAAAAAAAGATTTTGAATCCCATGTAACCCCCTCTAGGTCACGGCTCAGCAGAAAAAAAAGAAGGGATGGCTTGGTTCTTTGGTCACTAGTATGCAAAGCTTCAAAAGTTGGTTAAAAGGATGGTTGTTCATGGGGATTATGAGCTAACAAGATTCCAAGTCTTTTAAACTACTAGTTACCCTTGTAAGTACTACTTACATGTAAAAGAAATGGACTAGTTACATGGCCGTTGGGCTAAAGAGTCCATAAAAGATGTAGGGTGGGCTTCTAAAGTCCAATAACACTAATAAAGGCCCAAGTTCCAATAATGCACAAGTTAAACCAATTAAAGCCCAAGTAATTAACTAAAAACCTTAGTTAATTAAAATGATTAATAAAACTAATCATGAATGTAAATAATACTCTAAAAATATTATTCGTGAAGTTTCGGGTGTCACAAAGACGTTTCGGGCACTTAAAAGTCAAGTATAGTGTATCATGGCAACATGTAAATGTAATAACATACATTTGTTTAATCACACATATTAATAATAATAATTATTAATAAATAAACGTTGAAAAATCCAAGGTCGTTACATTACCCACCTGTTAAAGAAAATTTCGTCCCAAAATTTTAAGCTGAGGTAGATGGAGGAGTCGGGAAAAGGTGAGGATACTTCCGCATCATTTGATCCTCTCGCTCCCAAGTAAACTCAGGTCCTCGTTTGGCATTCCATCGTACTCGGACGATTGGAATCTTGTTGCGTTTCAAAGTTTTGATCTCATGATCCATAATTTCAACAGGTTCTTCCACAAAGTGGAGTTTGTCGTCAATCGTAAGTTCTTCCAATGGTATGATAAGTTCAGTTGCAGCAAGACACTTCTTCAAGTTCGACACATGGAAGGTAGGATGAACCGAGCTCAATTGTGCTGGGAGATCTAAACGGTAAGCAACGGGTCCAACAGGTTCCAAGATTTCAAAAGGACCAATGTATCGCGGGTTTAACTTTCCGCGTTTTCCAAAGCGAATCACACCTTTCCAAGGTACAACCTTCAACATAACACGATCGCCCACGTTGAATTCAAAGTCTTTACATTTAAGATCAGCATAACTCTTCTGACGATCGCGGGCAGTCTTAAGTCTCGCTTGTATCTGAGCAATCTTCTCCGTTGTTTCATGGACTACCTCGGGTCCGGTGATTTGCTTTTCGCCTACTTCGGCCCAACAAATAGGAGATCGGCACTTACGGCCATACAATGCTTCAAAAGGTGCAGCATTAATGCTAGAGTGATAACTGTTGTTGTACGAGAATTCAGCTAATGGCAAATCCCTTTCCCAGGCCTTTCCGAAATTGATAACACATGCACGCAACATGTCTTCCAACGTCTGAATCGTTCGTTCACTTTGCCCGTCAGTCTGAGGATGATAAGCAGTACTCATGTCAAGACAAGTTCCCATGGCTTCTTGGAATGAACGCCAGAATCTAGAAGTAAAACGGGGATCGCGATCGAAGATGATCGATAAAGGTACACCATGACGAGATACAACCTCCTTAATGTATAATTGAGCAAGTCTTTCCATCGTATCAGTTTCCTTCATCGCTAGGAAGTGTGCAGATTTGGTAAGGCGGTCAACAATAACTCAAATGGTATCGTATCCGCCCACCGTCTTCGGCAGCTTAGTAATGAAATCCATTGTGATCCTTTCCCACTTCCGTTGTGGGATCTCCGGCTATTGAAGTAAACCAGAAGGTCTCTGATGCTCAGCTTTAACTTTCGAGCAAGTCAAACACTTACCAACATAAGTCACAATGTCCTTCTTAAGATTTGGCCACCAATACTGTTCTTTAAGGTCGTGGTACATTTTGCCCACTCCAGGATGAATAGAATATCTCGACTTGTGGGCTTCATCAAGTATAAGGTTCCGTAGATCTCCATAACAAGGTACCCAAATTCTTCCGGCATAAAATCGGAGTCCAGACTCCCTAACCTCGAATCGAGAGACAAGTATGTTCAAATGTTCGTGAGATATATTCTCCTCCTTGAGAGCCTCATCTGGGGCTACTCTGATCTGGCTGTTGAGGTTCGAATGAATGGTGATGTTCAGAGCCCTAACACGAAGAGGTGCCGTCCTCTCCTTTCGGCTCAAAGCGTCAGCTACAACATTGGCCTTGCCAGGATGATAACGGAGTTCACAATCATAGTCGTTGAGCGTCTCGATCCATCGAAGCTGTCTCATATTCAATTGCTTCTGATCGAAGATGTGTTGGAGACTCTTGTGATCGGTGAAGATAGTGCTCTTAGTTCCATACAAATAATGTCTCCACAATTTGAGTGCAAAGACAACGGCTCCAAGTTCAAGATCATGAGTAGTGTAGTTTCGCTCGTGAATCTTCAATTGGTGGGAGGCATAGGCAATAACCTTTGATCGTTGCATCAGTACACAACCAAAACCACTCTTCGAAGCATCGCAATAAACAATGAAATCGTCACTGCCTTCGGGAAGTGATATGATAGGTGCGGTGGTTAACTTCTTCTTCAAAGTTTGGAATGCTGATTCGTGTGCGGGTTCCCAAATGAACTTCTTGCCCTTGTGAGTCAGCGAGGTCAAAGGACGCGTAATCAGAGAAAAACCTTCGATAAACCTTCGGTAATAACCGGCGAGACCTAAAAATTGGCTAATATGCGTTGGAGTAGTGGGGGTCTCCCACTTGCTGATGGCTTCAATCTTGGCGGGATCAACTTTGATACCCTGGTCGCTCACAACATGACCCAGAAATTGTACTTCCTTCAACCAAAATTCACACTTGGAGAATTTGGCGTAAAGTTGCTCTTGTCTCAAGAGTTCAAGTACTAGTCGGAGGTGTTGCTCATGCTCTTCTTCGCTCTTAGAGTAGATGAGAATATCATCTATGAAGACGATAACAAACTTATCCAAGTACGGCTTGCAGACACGATTCATGAGGTCCATGAACACGGCAGGTGCATTGGTCAATCCGAATGGCATCACGAGAAACTCATAATGACCATAACGAGTTCTAAATGCAGTCTTCATCACGTCACTTTCCTTCACCCTCAGCTGGTGATATCCGGATCGCAAATCGATCTTTGAGTAAACGCTCAATCCTTGTAGTTGATCAAAAAGATCATCAATTCGTGGAAGAGGATACCGATTCTTGATAGTGAATTTGTTGAGTTCACGGTAGTCGATACACATACGGAAGGATCCATCCTTCTTCTTCACAAACAACACAGGTGCGCCCCAAGGCGAGAACCTTGGTTGGATAAATCCTCGATCAAGTAGTTCTTGTAGTTGACTTTGTAATTCTTGCATCTCGGAAGGTGCGAGTCTATAAGGTGCGCGAGCTACAGGTGCAGCTCCTGGCACTAAATCAATCTGAAAATCTACTGCTCTCTGCGGCGGCAATCCAGGCAATTCCTCTGGGAAGACATCGGAAAATTCGTTCACAATTCGAACGTCGTTCACGCTCTTCACCTCAGTTTCTACCGCTTTCACATGTGCTAGGACAGCAAAACATCCATTCTTCATAATCTTTTACGCTTTCACGCAACTAATGAGGTTCAACTTCGAGGTACATCTCTCTCCATAGATAACCAGTGGTTCGCCATCTCCTTGTGGTATGCGAAGTGCTTTATCTCCACAGATAATATCAGCCCTTATCATGCTCAACCAATCCATATCGACGATCACGTCAAAACTTCCCAGTTTGATAGGTATCAAGTCAATTTTGAAATCTGCTCCAGCTATGTTGATAATAGCTCCACGACTAATATGGTCAACCTTTTCAAGTTTACCGTTGGCGACCTCGACAAGCATACTTTCTTTTAACGGGACTAATGACCAATTAATCTTATCGCAAAAATGTCTACATACATAACTTCTATCCGCACCAGTATCAAACAAGACAGAAGCTAAAAGGTTGTTAATTTTGAATATACCTATCACCAAGTCGGGTTTTCTCGGGCGTCCCTTGCATTAACGTTGAAAGCTCTAGCGCGGGGTGGTCCGCCGTCTTTTTGCTTGTTTGGGCACGCATTTCTGAAATGGCCCGTCTGCCCGCATTCGTAGCACTTCTTTGGCCCATTGGTGTTTAGCTTCCCATTCAAAGTGGTGACCTTGCAGTCTTTCCCGATATGCCCAGCCCGTTGGCATTTCTCACAGACAACATTGCAATACCCAGTGTGGTGTTTGTAACACCTCTTGCATTGTGGTAAGGTTCCCTTGTAGTTCAGGTTGGAGTTGGTGTTGTTATTGGGGTTGGGGTTTCCACCGTTGTTGTGCCTCTTGGCGGGGATCTGGTCATAGGTTCTCCCCCTGTTGTTGTGGTGGTTGTTGTTGTTGTTGCTATTATCCCACTTTCGCTTTTCGCTACTACCAGCCTCAAACTTAGCCTTCTCCGGCTCATCAATAAGAATCTGATTCATGAGGGTATGCGCCATGCGCATTACTTCGGGAACATTCGGTGGTTTGGACGATGTGACGTTTCCTTTGATGGACTTAGGAAGTCCCCAGAAGTATCTCTCCATACGCTTGAATTCCGGGGTGACCATTGTCGAACACATTAGGGCTAGTTCCAAAAATCTCCTGTTGTAACCATCAAGGTCGTTCCCAACGGCCTTTAACTGCATAAATTCGATTTCCATCTTCTGGATTTCGGTCCTTGGACAATACTCATCAATCATAGCCACTTTGAATTCCTCCCATGGCGTAGCATACGCCTCATCGATACCTTTCGCTTGAGCTAACGTGTTCAACCACGTTAGTGCGCCGTCAGATAGCGTGCAAGATGAAAACTTGGTTTTGTTATCCTCCGAATAGTTGCTAACTCGGAATACTGATTCAAGTTTCTCGAACCATCTGGTGAGACCAACTGGTCCCTCGGTTCCACTGAAGTTATGCGGTTTGCAGCTCTGGAATTCCTTGTAAGTACACCCATTTCGAACGGGTGGGATAACCGGTGGTGGTGGCGGTGGAGCTTGGACATATCTTTCTGCTAGTGCTGCAGCTATACGTTCTTGGATCATCTCTTCGATTTGAGCAGCAGTAGGTGTGGATCGACCGTTAGCCATGATGTTCTAAACAAAAATTTTGACTCAAGTCAAAATCCAGTATGCAAGTAGTAATAATACAGTATATAGTAACCATGGAATCAAAACATCACATGTTATTAAATAACGCATCTAGGTACAAATACCACAGAATCATCGTACAGTAATGTAAATAGAACATCATGCAAGAATTAAATAACGCAAAGTTCCATTAATAATAATAAGTTCCATACATGTGAATAAGTCCGTACAATACATAAATAATACAAGAAGCTACAACTAGATTACATCATGAAATCTAATACAAAATTCCTACGCTGGAGGTGGGTGTAGGATGTCTAAAACCTGAGCCAACTGCTCCTCGAGCTCAATAACCCGAGCTCGGAGGATTCCCACCTCCCTTGTCAATTCCTCGACAGTGGGAGATGGTGGGGCAGACGGTGCTGGTGGTGCAGGTGGGGCGGATGGTGCTGGTAGAGCGGGTGGTGCTGGTGGAGCGGGTGGTGCAGACCGCACGAAGCGGGGTGCAGATGTCCCGGCTCCAGAAATAGTCAGCACGTAACGAGGTGCCTTACGTATGAGTGGGTCGGCAGGGTACAACACAAGCCGCTTAATGGCAGTAACCCTCCAACGTCGACCAAAAGCGTCAGTGAAAGCACTACCTCCATTCACCCCTGGAATGACGGTGCCATCAGGACGGTACCGCTTCTTCGGCGGGGTGGAGGGTTCCTGAATAGGTATATCAGCAGGGTCCTCATCGTCACTGGAGTCTGATGAAGAATCATCTGATGAAGAATCGGCGGATGATGAGTCATCTGAATCATGCGGTGGTGGTACGGGTGGCTGAACTGGTAGTCCGAAGGCGGCCAACATCTGTCTGTGTCTACCTGGCGGAATCGGCACTAAACATCCGTCGGGAGTGCGTCGGCAAGGCGTGCGCATATGGTTACGAAATGACCCTTCCCCGAACTCCGCGGGAATCTCAATCCCACCGATGCGGGGCTGTGACCCCGAGGGTCCGGGAGCAGACGGAGCTGGAATCTCCGTAGGGCCTACGTGTCCATCGGAAGCAGCCACTGGGGCAGGTTTACTACTACTGGCTCCGGAAGTAAAAGCGCCGGGATCACTAATGGGTAGCGGGACCAGTGTATCGGCAGTAGCAGCAGGTGGGGCGACGGGGTCTGAGTCTGAACTGCCCAAAACGCTAGCAGGTGGTACATCCGACATCTGAACAAGGAAAAATAAATTTTCCATGTCAGTAAGTCATAAGCAAGCACGTATTAGGCCAACAGTTTAAATCATGTATAACAATAAGTAGCATGGCAATAATAACGAATCGTACAGAAGTAGCATGCAATTGAAAGGAAGTAATATCATGTAGTAGTGAAATCATGTAATAGCATACGGCATATAACAGTAAAAGTAAGCAGCAGCATGCAGTAAGCTCAGCGGAAACACGTAAACTAGCAAGTTGTAGATTAGTCCTATTAGTGAATCCTACTCAGGTCGGTCTTAGACTCACTAATGCAACCTAATTCCCTACAACCAATGCTCTGATACCAAATGTGATGCCCCATACAAAACCATCGTGTACGAATCATCAACAACAGGATCATTACAAAGTTAAGTACTATATGCGATTTCAAAAAGAGTTTGCATTCATAAATAAAGTGATGTCTAAACCAACATCGAATGTTTTACAATCCAAAAGCATGCTTCACTAAGTAGAAGCAAATAATAAGTGTATGTGACCACAATGGTCGTTACAAGTCATAGTTCAAAAGTACGAATGTTTGAATGCAAAATAAAGTAGTTCATGCGATAGCAACTCTAAGCAGCGGGTGTCTATAGCACGGCTAGTACACAGCGGAAGCTAACCTCAAGCACCTGAGAAAAACATGCTTAAAAATGTCAACACAAAGGTTGGTGAGCTATAGTTTAAGTATAACAGTAAGTAAGGTAGGTCACGAGATTTCAGTGCTACAAAGAGCGTTTCAAAACAGTATGATAAAGTACATGTTAACCGTGGGCACTTGGTAACTAACTTAACGTTTATACCCCCTGAAAGTACACTTGGAAAGTGTGTATGTCTACGAAGTATTAAACACTTGTTAAATTCTAGCGCTACTAGCCCGAGTGGGGATGTCAAACCCTATGGATCCATATCTAATATTCGCGTTCACGGTTCAAAAACCAATGATTAAACGTTACCGACCTAAAGGGAATGTTTATGCCGTTGTATAACCCACACATATATAAGTTTAAGTACTCGTGCCTAGTATGTAAAACATAAAATCCGCATGTATTCTCAGTTCCCAAAATAAGTTAAAGTAAAAAGGGAATGCTATAACTCACAATGATAATGTAGTCGTAAAGTCGGTTCGAAAAAGGTGTGCAAGTAATCGGTCCGAAGGTCCTCAACCTAAGTCAAATAGTACTAAGTCAGTAAATCGTCTGAAAAGGTTTAAAAGTATGTAAATAAGGTCTTAAGGGTCATCATCATTCATCATTTAACAAAAGGTGTAAAGTAGGTTTCGTTCATGAAAGTAGTTTAAAACAAAAGCTGAATTTGATCAGTCACCACGGTCTCCACCCTTACTGAATTAAGGTGAGACCAGTGGCCATGCCTCCGTATATGAGTCCCTTAATTGTAGTAAAATTTACAGAAGCAAACTCGTCTTGGTTTGACCGTGGAAACGGTCTAAGTGCGAGTAGGTCAGAAATTTCTGCACAACGTTAAAGGACATAGTCACGATCGGAGGGCCATAAATCCTAAACCGTAACTCGGATTAAGACGAGTCCTATATGAAAAGTTATCTACTCGAAAAGTTATATCTAAAAATAATGGTCTCAGTAGCCCAGGTCTACTGGTCTGTTACATAAACAGCAGGTCAATAGGGTTTGGACAGAAACAGTAAGTTTAAGTGAGTTCCGGTGGTGTTGGTGCTTGATGTTCATCATGGTTCTCATCCTTGATGCATATAGCTTCAAGTGTACAACTCATTGATGTATCTACATCATCTTAACCAAGTATTGACCATCATAACCCTTGTGCAAGTCTAAGACATGAAGCACAACTCACTTAAGAGTTGCATGTAGTTTGATGAACCAAAGTTACATCAAAGTCTTAGGTTTGACACTTACATGAACTATAATAGAAATATTGAACTCTAAACTTGAAAATAAACTAACTAATCAAGATCTTAAGGTGTAGAACATGGTTCTTAGTTAGATCTTGAAGATCCAAGACCCAAAAGTCTAGATCAAGCATAAGTATACAAAGTTATATTTAAAGAAAACTTATTTGTGTGTTCTTGAACTTTCAAGGTTGACTTTTAGTTCAAGATTAAAGAGATCAAGGCTAACTTGTAGTTCTTGACCATTTAAACTAATTACATGAATTTAAAGTGCAAGAATGAAGAAGTAAACTAAGTAAACATGTAATTTGTTCATGGTTGTTCATACTTTAAAGATTCAAACCAAAGTTTGATCTTTAGAAAGTAAACTTTAAAGTTTACTTCATGAACTTCAAGTATGAGTTTAATCAACACATGAACTTGCAATCTTTTAAGAAAGTATATGTAGAATCATAGCTAGTAAGTTATGTTCTTGAGTGTTCTTGATAAATACAAGATATTATGAAGAATCAAACTAAAAAGTTTATTCTTGTAACATGAAAGTAAGTAACAACAAGTAAGTAACTAAACAACATGAACAAATTTAACAACAAACAAATGACGATGAGATGCTTTAGAATTCGGTTTAGACAAGAGAGAAAAGAGAGAAAGAATGTTCAAGTTACTTACCAAAAACTAGAGAGAAAAGAGAGGAAAGTTGAGAGGATTTTTGCAAGTAAGTGTGTGTGTGTGAGTTTGAATGAGAGAATGTGAGTGAAGTAGTAATGAAAAAAAAAGATTTTGAATCCCATGTAACCCCCTCTAGGTCACGGCTCAGCAGAAAAAAAAAAGAAGGGATGGCTTGGTTCTTTGGTCACTAGTATGCAAAGCTTCAAAAGTTGGTTAAAAGGATGGTTGTTCATGGGGATTATGAGCTAACAAGATTCCAAGTCTTTTAAACTACTAGTTACCCTTGTAAGTACTACTTACATGTAAAATAAATGGACTAGTTACATGGGAGTTGGGCTAAAGAGTCCATAAAAGATGTAGGGTGGGCTTCTAAAGTCCAATAACACTAATAAAGGCCTAAGTTCCAATAATGCACAAGTTAAACCAATTAAAGCCCAAGTAATTAACTAAAAACCTTAGTTAATTAAAATGATTAATAAAACTAATCATGAATGTAAATAATACTCTAAAAATATTATTCGTGAAGTTTCGGGTGTCACAAAGACGTTTCGGGCACTTAAAAGTCAAGTATAGTGTATCATGGCAACATGTAAATGTAATAACATACATTTGTTTAATCACACGTATTAATAATAATAATTATTAATAAATAAACGTTGGAAAATCCAGGGTCGTTACATTTTATATCCGAGTGTTTAAGTTAAAAGTATAATGATCCATCAATTCTATGTTAATTACAGTTAACACCCATTCAAACACTAGCCAATTCATAAACAATACATCGACCCGTCAAGTTTCTGTTTACACACTGTATTCTCAAATCATAGGTAACTATCCAAAATTTAACCCACCATTTACACCAAAGTTTGGTTTCTATAGTTTATCATGAAAAGTTTCACGTCAAAATTGACATTACACACCAATTCTCGTAGATACCAACGGTAATCCACTTTAAATTCATCAAATCAAACCATTCCGTTAGGTTATTCAGATTACCCATAAGATAACTCCATCGAATTTTCCAATTCAATTCATTCCATGTAATCAATCTGTTGTCATCGCCTCATATGAGAACACAAGCTCAATCAATTTCCGCAAATACTACATCACAATATCCACATTGATTTCACTGAAATTACTCAAATCTGTAATTAAATACCTATTACCAACTCGGTATTTAAGAAATTTATCATGCTCTTTGCAACAATGTCGTTACATACCAGATATTCCATCGGCTAGCACATGTCTCCGATCATATCATCAATAGTAAGAATTATTACGAACATAATTCTCAAATCAATTTTAATAATACTGTTAATGATTTCTGATAGCGGACATCCACTAATACAATCATGGGACAAGTATCAACACGTTATTTCCATCATATAACTTTAATACACGAATCTGATGCCACACACTCTGCTTCTGTAAGGTCATCACTTGGTTAAAACTCCATCAAACTCACAATTTAACACTGATTAACCAATAATAAATCAACATCAAAGGTAATTCCACAACTTATCATATGTCATTTCTCATCAAGTTTCCCTCGAGAAGATAATATCGATCTCAACACAATTCAAAATTTACAATCCATCGAAACAATGTTTTCCAATCAATATATCTAATCCCACATGATCGTATCACACGATACTGTCAATTAACATCCGATTAATCACCTACTACATCTTCTTCGACTTTTGAAACTACTATATTATTTACTACAATGTATTTCCGTTGGCCATACACAATACACTACTTCAAATCATACTTTCATTTCGAATATCTCGGAGCAAGATCATAATCAAATTCAACAATCTATTAATATCAACGTTCTCTTATCGTTGTTAGTTACAATCCACTAGGTAATTCTCAAAGATTACAAGGTTTGCGAATCCAAACTGTATCATCTAAAAACAATTATACCAGACTGTCGACAAATCAGATAGTATTAGCACAGTTCTCATTCAACACAAAAGATCCCACACTGGTGCATTTTACAAACTAAGGCTATCAGAACCGCTGGAGGTCTCGAAAGTAAACATCTGAATTCAGTTTAGTTCACAGAAGTCATTTTATTAGTAAACTCATACTATTTCCAACATTACCAGTCACTTTCCCGAAGTTTATAATTGTCAAGGGATATGTTACATAATTACCACATTAGTCATCTTATCAAATCTAGTTATAATTTCAAATTACAATACCCGATCACAATTATATAATCCCCTCATGTCAATGAAACATCGTAACCATCCTCCTTATCCTCAGATTCACTAACAGCTTTACCGTCTTTCCTTTCTTCGTTGAAACACTAACCACATATGTGCGCACGAATATTGACAAACCCAATTTTTCACCCCGAGCCAACACACATTGTATAACACAATGTATAAATGTGTCATTAACCGTGACTTTTACAAACAACCTTTTATTCATCAACCTAGGTTGATCGCAACAAAGTTGCCATTGAAGAAAATCCATTTGAAGTACCAAACACTCTAGTGTAACCAAATAAAGCCGAATCTTTACTAGTTTCGACTCCCCTTGAGCTCCCATTCAAACAAAACCCCTCAAAAATCTCAGAAAGTATTAGCTCAATAGGATTTTTAGCACCTACAAAACCACCTAGCCATTCTATTGAAGGAACATTAACCATATACATGGTACCCGTTTTATACCCGTGAGCTATCTCATAACCTCATTTAAACACTATCCACCTTTGATCCCCAAATAGAACATGACACCTATCATCATCAATCGCCAACCGAGTTTAACCTTCTTGTGAGCTTGGGGATGAACCTCACGTTCCTCAAGATTCAAGTGTAATCCAAGTGTCTAACCACGAGAGCACCAATTCTCGCAACATCAAGAGTACTCCCATTCGCAACTCAAACCTTACCAAAATAACCCTTTAAATCCATCATATTCTTCATGTATGGGGTAGCATGATACAAGGCACCCAAATCTAAAAGCTAAGATTCTGAATTGCCCCGTTCATATCGATTATAAACATTACATAATAATTGATTTCATTGCGAGGTATTTGACCTCTATATGATACATTTTACAAACATTGCATTCGTTTTTAAAAGACAAACTTTCATTACATCGAAAGTTGACAGACATGCATACCATTTCATAATATCCAACTATAAATGACCTAATCTGTCATTTACTTAATAATAATCTTTATTGAACTCAACGACTTGAATGCAACGTCTTTTGAAATATGCCATGAATGACTCCAAGTAATATCTTTAAAATGAGCAAATGCACAGCGGAAGATTTCTTTAATACCTGAGAATAAACATGCTTTCAAGTGTCAACCAAAAGGTTGGTGAGTTCATTAGTTTATCATAAACAATCATTTCAATTAATTTAATAGACCACAAGATTTTCATTTTCATTTCTCATAAATATCAACTCATATCAGGCATTTCGCACTGCATAGAGATAAAAATCATTTATATGGATTGAACACCTGGTAACCGACCTTAACAAGATGCATATAGAATATCTCCATCATTCCGGGACTTCCTTCGGACATGATAAATTCGAAGTACTAAAGCATCTGGTACTTTGGATGGGGCTTGTTGGACCCAATAAATCTATCTTTAGGATTCACGTCAATTAGGGGCCAGTTCCCTAATTCTTAGATTACCAGACTAAAAAGGGGCATATTCGATTTCGATAATTCAACCATAGAATGTAGTTTCAATTACTTGTGTCTATTTCGTCAAAAATTTATAAAAACGCATGTATTCTCAGTCCCAAAAATATAAATTGCAAAAGCATCTAAAAAGAGAGCAAATGAAACTCACAATACTGTATTTCGTAGTAAAATTACATATGACATCATTGAACAAGTGTAAAGTTGGCCTCGGATTCACGAACCTATATTAGTATATATATTTATATGTTGGTCAATATCTGGCTAACAATTTAGGTCAAGTCGTGGTGTATCACAATCCTAATGCTCGAGACCGATATGCAAAAATTAACAAAAATCAACTTGACCCAAAATGACTTCCAAAATCTATGCATGTTTATTATATAACTTAAATATAGTCGTTTTATATATTTAAATATATTTATCAGATTTTATTAGTGTAAATAATACAAGTCATATATTAATAAATAAAGATTTATATTAAAATTTATATATATGATAAAATATACTTTTATATATTTCAAGTAGTAAAATTTATACAGTTCACTCAATATCTTAAAAATATAGTGGTATGTATTATTAATGTAATTATATTACGTGAGGTAAAAATATCTTTGTATCACATATTCATTTGATAAAATAATATTGATAATAATAATAATAAGTAAAAATTGTATTATTTTGTAATAATAATAATTATTATTATTATTCTACTAATAATAATAACAATATTTATATTTACTAATGATGATATTAATTATGATAAAATGATAATTCTAATCATGATAATTCTAATAATAACGATACTTTTTAATATTAGCAGTAATAATAATAATATTTTATAAAAATAATAACACTATTCAAAATGATAATTCTTAATAATAATAATACTAAAATGATAATAATAATGATATTTTATAGTAACAATGATATTTCTATTAAAAATGATAATTTTAGTATTAATAAACTATTAATAATAATAATAATAATAATGATAAAAATTATGAAAACGATATTTTTATCTAAATCAATATCTTACAATATTTTAATTTCATCATGATGCTTATACTCATTATTTCCTAATCGATTTGTTTAATAGTTTTTAGTCCTCTTTTATATCGCATTCATAATAATGATAATAATGGCAATCATAATAATTAGATGATACTAATATTAGTTTTAATGATAATGATACTAATAAGTATTATAATAATATTAATGATAATACTAATAATTATATTATTGATAATGATAATATTAATAATAACCTTAATGATAATAATGATAGTAATAATAATAACAATAGTAATTTTTAATAATAATACTTATATTAATAATGATAATAATAATAATAATAATAATAATAATAATAATAATAATAATAATAATAATAATAATAATAATAATAATAATAATAACAATAATAAAAATAATAATAATAATAATAATAATAATAATAATAATAATAATAATAATAATAATAATAATAATAATTATTAGATTATAATAATAACGACGATAATAACGACGATAATAATAATAATCATTTTAACAATAATAATACTAAAATTAATAATAATTCAGTTAACCATATCTTTTAATCCGTTCATCGAAATCAAATGATTCCTAAATGAAAAGTTATTGATTTTTCGTCAGCTTTCCAACGACATGCATATCATATACCTTATCCTAGTAGCATATGTATTAAATTCTTGATTTATCATAAACTATTTAATGACGAAATTAAACATACAAGCATGCATAAACATATATCCTCGAGCACTAGTCAGGGATACACTATTAATATATAAAAGATAAGATATGAATGCTCACGTATCAATATTGTGATTCAATATTGCAGGAAAGTACGTAGACGAGACGGAGATGATAAACACTAGGTTTGAGCTTTGACTCATGATCATAATCCCCAAGCAATACCCATAACCTCCATAGCTATAACCCATAATTTACTTAGCTCTATCCCGCTCGAAAAACCCATTTTGAAATAACCCGCTCATGACTCTGTCGTAGTATTTTATGTGTACAACTAATAATACTAATACTACTAATAATAATATTAAGATTAATCATAATCTCTAATAATAATAATAATAATTATTATTATTATATATATATATGTTAAGAGTTCGAGAGAGAGATAGAATGAATTTGTGAATTAAACGGAACCGGAAGTGGATTGCTTTATAGGATTGAAACCCGCCTACCACATCATGCGATCGCATGGGCTTGTGGGCATTTTGCCATGCGATCGCATGGCCTAAAGTTACAGCTCACAATTTGCAATTCTATGGCTACCGACACATATGAATATATTATTTAATATATAATATATTTAATCTTTAGAATTAATTAAATATTATATTATATTTTCGTGCATATTTGATTTGTAATTTTAGCACCGATGAATTGTACGTTGACGCCCGACTTACGTACATGTTCCGATTTTTCGAACGTCCATTCGTACGCTTAGAAAACTTGTACTTTGCGTTTTTCTACACGTACCTTTATCAATAGTTAGACTTATATCACCAATAATTATACTAATTGAAATGTAACTTATTCATTTGAGTGTTTTGGTCATTTGCTTCTTTAAATCAATGCCTCGTTATTCATCAAAATATATTTAATAATATTATTTTAAATCAAAACATTTTATGACTAAGTTAATATTATATTTTATCATTTTGTAAAATATATATATATATATATATATATATATATATATATATATATATATATATATATATTTTCATTTAGAAATATGAATTTATACATATTATATATGTTTGAAATATTTATCTAATAATATAATATTTAGTTTTTCAAAACTAATTTCAAAGATCATTATATATAATCGTTTAAATAATAGAATTTACTATGTCGTATCACGTTTACGTTTTTAAAACACTATATATATATATATATATATATATATATATATATATATATATATATATATATATATATACATATATATATATTTGTAATTTATAATACAAAGATTTTAATTAAGTTCTTCAAATCTCGTAACCAATTATCTCAATTTAATACACACACACATATATATATACATACATATCTATTTACGCATAATTGTTCGTGAATCGTCGAGAGTAGTCGAAGGGTAATTGAATATATGAACATAGTTCCAAAATTTTCGAGACTCAACATTACAGACTTTGCTTATCGTGTCGGAAACATATAAAGATAAAGTTTAAATTTGGTCGGAAATTTTCGGGTCGTCACAGTACCTACCCGTTAAAGAAATTTCGTCCTAAAATTTGTTTGGGATCATGGCTGACAATAACTATGTTTTCATGACGCATACGGGCTGATAATTAGGTTTTATCATCGTTGAGTAATATAGATAAAACAATTCATTTATGTGAAGAGTACGAGTGAAGCTATCACAAAAGAGTGAAATGAGTAAATGCAGGTTTGACTTAACCAGTGACGTAGTCACGGTTGATTTCCGGAATTCAAGGGATTTAGAGGAAATCTTTGTAATAAGATTTGGTTCTTCAGAAATTAAGGAAATTAGGATCTTCTTTTGTTAAATGTGATGATCTGTCTTGATTGCTCCGTCTGATATTTCACTATAAATCCACCCTCTTCATTTTCTTATTTCCACCACTCACATCTTCTATTCTTTTTCCCTCACTTCATACTTTAAAGCATTCATCAATATGCTCCATCCAGTTCTGATTCTTGATATACTCCTAACTTTCATATCTGTCATTCTTCTTTGTCATCTACCACCGGAGGAATTTATTTACTTTTACTATTACCTTGGGGTTATAGTGTTTTTAATTCTCCCGTGCCTTTATGTTGCAATACGTATTGATATGCACGGTTTGTAATTTGTGTGTTGTTGTCGAGCTTTATATTTTTCTTTTATATTTAAGAGTTCCATGCTTTTGTCTCCTCTTCCCGAATTCAAGTCAAGCGAATAATGGTCCAGAATTCGTAGGTATGAATGTCGGAATGAACATTGTTAATGTTCTAAGAAAGAAATAGTAATAGTACAATCTGACTTGTCAAATTACCAGAGAATCACGGAAAAGACCGAATCATCAAGAAAAATATTTTCTTGATGTTTAGAGGTTAAATAGAATGAAAGAGTTATGTAACATGGCACATGATGATGGTATGGTCTGTGAATCATCATGTTCTATTAGAAACTTAGCATGACTTACTGTAATATAATCACGTTGATCAAGTTTCATTAAATTATACTAACTCATGCTTCAGTTTCCAACATTACTTCAAAGACATTCATATTTTAAACTCGAAGGTTTCAGAATTTAGAAACTAAAATAGTTTCTTTTATGATGTAACACAGATAGCGCGAAGAGGTAAATGATTTCGGATAACAATAGTTATGAAGATATCTTCAGGAACATCAATATATTTATAATAAAAGATATGATGATATCTTAGAATTTCTAACATCGATGGATGATGATGAAGGTTTGTCCGTAAAGGTTTAGAGTCAGGAGTAAGGTATTCGATAATAATTTCAGCAGACACTGAATCATTTGGATTCTTTGAAGGCATGTTTAGTCTTTGTGATTTGTCCACAGCCTCCTTCATGGTTTGCTTAATCCGTTTTCCAGTTCTAAACCTTCTCTTTTTCTGAGCTTTGCCAACATATTATTCTTTATCATCAAACTTTTAACTGTTAAGATCGTTTATAGTTTTTGCTGCTTCATCAGCATTTTTCAAAATTTCGAGAACTAGTTCGCAGTTTAAGGTGTTTTTCAGAAACTTCACATTCAAAGTATGTAAGTCTTGGAGATAGACTTTATATGTATATATATATATATATATAACTGTTGGCGTAGAATTGCTGTGAAATTCAAGAATAATGATTCAAGCTTTTTGGTATGGCAACTACTATTACAAGATGCAGATGTGTACATGATAGGGTTTTAATGAATAAGTATAGTGATTTTTCGGAGAGGCTTGAAGATCAATGAAGTTTTTGGTAAGTTTACTGCTAATGTGGCGAGACATAAAAGGTTCCCCGGTAACAATGATGAAGGGGTAATCGTTATAATAAGGCTTATTCGAATGGACAATTGAAGTTGATTTGGTGGAGCTGTGAAAAAACTGTCTATTTTGAAAAGGGATTGAAAAGTTATTTTTGATAATAAATGCCAAAGGATCTGACACTGATACGTGTTAAACTATGACTTTGATTTCGAGAGTTTTTCAGGTGCATGACTATGGGTAACATGTGGTTGGATCATCATCTTGATTGTTCATTATTTGAAGTGTCTTCGAGAATTTTGAGGGGTTTGAACACAGATTGTAATTGTTAATATACATATGATGTTCTAGCACAGTTTTGAAGTCAAAGTATAGCTTTGAAAGATGTAGGAATCTAAAAGTGATGATACCGGTTATATCTCGGATTGAATTTTGAGATTTCAAAATCAGAATATGTAATTGGATTTGAATGAGTATGGTTGTTTTGATTTCTGTAAAAGAATGTATATTGTTGTGAAAGTAGGGAGTATAGTGGATGATTTGCTGAATCAGAATCTAAGAATGTAACATATTAATTCTGAATTTATATATTCTTCGGGTATTACCTACCCGTTAAAAGTTTCAAAAGTAATCTTTTGTATGAGAGAATTTTATTACAATTTTTAAGAAAATATTAATATATATATTTTCTTCAAATGTAATACAGATTTAATGAGTTAATATCATATTAAGCTCATTTGATTTTTAGCTGGAACTAGAAATGAATAATCTCTAAAACTTTAGAAGATTACGTAATCTTTGTGGAGTATTTCTTCAATTCGAATGAAATTATGAATTACTACTTCATTATTCATCTATTGATATTTCTTCGATGGATGATGTTGGTTTTTGTGGAATTCCTGTGAACTTCGCAAGGCACGAATGATGATTTCTAGAAAGTTTCGAATATATCAAAAGTGTAGAGTCAAGCATATAATTGAATAATACACTTGGTTTATTATGAAACGAAATTCATTGAGTTGAAACGCGGATTGTGATTAACGATGGTTAAGTCGTTAATCGAAGGATTATAGCATATTAGCAATATGAATTTAACCGAGTAATATCTACCCTTTTTTAATTCATACATAATAGCTTAGTACGAAAAGATATATTATGGTTTAAAAATTCATATATATAAAATATACATACAAATTCTTCATAGGGAATGAGTTAATACTTCATAACTCGTTCTTGACTTGTGATGATGTTGGTGATTATAGAACTGGCGGAGCTTGTAGAGTTACAAGTTTTGACAGTGTTGGTGATACTGATGGTGATGCTGGTGCTGACGATGCTGACGATACTGCTGTCAATGATTGTGTAACAAGTGTCGTTTATAAATTACGCACTATTCCAGTCAGGGTTTCTACTCATCTGATTTACGGTTAAGGCTAATAGATAATCTCTAAGACTTTAGAGATTACATCATCACCGTAGAATATTTTTCCAATGAAGTTATGAATCAATACTTCATCGATTATTGTTGTTGGTACTCCTTGGTATCTATGGTGCATAGGATGTCGATGCTCATGGTACAAATCGTGATGTTGAGGTGTGGGATGCGGCTGTTGTTGTTGGTGGTGGTAATGGTACTGTTGGTGTTGATGATGGCGGTACTGTTGATGCCGGAGATGCTGCTGGTGCTTGTAACCTTTGCACCATATTCTCCAAAGCTACTATCCGAGTGTGAAGCTCGTTGAGTTCTTCTATTACACCGGGATGATCGGTGGTTCATACAAGAGGGTGAATAATATCTAGAATTTGAGATAGTATATAATCATGACGAGATACTCTAGAGATGAGGGAGAAAATGGTGTTTCGAACAGGTTCACCGGTAAGTGCTTCAGGTTCTTCGCCAAGTGGGAAATGTGGTGGATGGAAGGGATCTCCTTCTTCTTTTCTCCAATGATTAAGTAGACTGCTAACCCATCCCCAATTCATCCAGAATAGATGATGGCTAATTGGTTCATCCATTTCGGTCAAACTGGTTTCGGAGCTCGAGTGGAAATCCATATCGGAATCTGAGGAACTTGAACTAGTTGAGGGGTTCATCTCGTACGATCAGGGAAATGAATTTTGATATGTAATAGATTATAGGATTGAGTTTGGTATTCTTCAATACATATTTTGCATATGTATATATAATACCAATATTCCATAAGTTACGGAGAAATTTTTGAAAGATGTCAGACAGAGTTTACTGTAATAGATATGTAAAGATATGAATTTGTCTATACATTATCTATGCAATGAATACAGTAAGACGCGTCTAGACTTAAGATAATAAGCAGATAATTTTTGACAAAAATGATAAGCTAAACTTTTGATATGCAGACACGGTCAAAATCCAGACTCACTAATGCATCCTAACAACTTTTAGTTAGACACACTAATGTAAGACCTGGTTCGCTAAGACCACCATTCTGATACCAACTGAAATGCCCCGTTCATATCGATTATAAACGTTACATAATAATTGATTTCATTGTGAGGTATTTGACCTCTATATGATACATTTTACAAACATTGCATTCATTTTTAAAAGACAAACTTTCACTACATCGAAAGTTGACAGACATGCATACTATTTCATAATATTCAACTATAAATGACCTAATCTGTCATTTACTTAATATTAATCTTTATTGAACTCAACGACTTGAATGCAACGTCTTTTGAAATATGCCATGAATGACTCCAAGTAATATTTTAAAATGAGCAAATGCACAGCGGAAGATTTCTTTAATACCTGAGAATAAACATGCTTTCAAGTGTCAACCAAAAGGTTGGTGAGTTTATTAGTTTATCATAAACAATCATTTCCATTAATTTAATAGACCACAAGATTTTCATTTCCATTTCTCATAAACATCAACTCATATCAGGCATTTCGCACTGCATAAAGATAAAAATCATTCATATGGATTGAACACCTGGTAACCGACCTTAACAAGATGCATATAGAATATCTCCATCATTTCGGGACTCCCTTCGAACATGATAAATTCGAAGTACTAAAGCCTCCTGTACTTTGGATGGGGCTTGTTGGGCCCAATAGATCTATCTTTAGGATTCACGTCAATTAGGGGCCAGTTCCCTAATTCTTAGATTACCATACTAAAAAGGGGCATATTCGATTTCGATAATTCAACCATAGATTGTAGTTTCAATTACTTGTGTCTATTTCGTCAAACATTTATAAAAATGCATGTATTCTCAGTGCCAAAAATATATATTGCAAAAACATTTAAAAAGGGAGCAAATGAAACTCACAATACTGTATTTCGTAGTAAAAATACATATGAAGTCATTGAACAAGTGTAAGGTTGGCCTCGAATTCACGAACCTATATTAGTATATATATTTATTTGTTAGTCAATATCTGACTAACAATTTAGGTCAAGTCATAGTGTATCACAATCCTAATGCTCGAGACCGGTATGCAAAAGTCAACAAAAATCGACTTGACCCAAAATGACTTCCAAAATCTATGCATGTTTATTATATAACTTAAATATAGTCGTTTTATATATTTAAATATATTTATCAGATTTTATTAAAGTAAATAATACAAGTCATATATTAATAAATAAAGATTTATATTAAAATTTATATATATGATAAAATATACTTTTATATATTTCAAGTAGTAAAATTTATACAGTTCACTCAATATCTTAAAAATATAGTGGTATGTATTATTAATGTAATTATATTACATGAGGTAAAAATATCTTTGTATCACATATTCATTTGATAAAATAATATTGATAATAATAATAATAAGTAAAAGTTGTATTATTTTATAATAATAATAATAATAATAATTATTATTCTACTAATAATAATAACAATATTTATATTTACTAATGATGATATTAATTATGATAATATGATAATTCTAATCATGATAATTCTAATAATAACGATACTTTTTAATATTAACAGTAATAATAATAATATTTTATAAAAATAATAATGCTATTCAAAATGATAATTTTTAATAATAATAATACTAAAATGATAATAATAATGATATTTTATAATAACAATGATATTTCTATTAAAAATGATAATTTTTAGTAAAAATGATAGTTTTAATATTAATAATACTTTTAATAATAATAATGATAAAAATAATGAAAACGATATTTTTATCTAAATCAATATCTTACAATATTTTAATTTCATCATGATACTTATATTCATTATTTCCTAATCGATTTGTTTAATAGCTTTTAGTCCTCTTTATATCGCATTCATAATAATGTTAATAATAGCAATCATAATAATTAGATGATACTAATATTAATTTTAATGATAATGATACTAATAAGTATTATAATAATATTAATGATAATACTAATAATTATAATAATAATAATAATGATAATATTAATAATAACCTTAATGATAATAACGATAGTAATAATAATAACAATAACAATTTTTAATAATAATACTTATATTAAGAATGATAATAATAATAATAATAATAATAATAATAATAATAATAATAATAATAATAATAATAATAATAATAATAATAATAATAATAATAATAATAATAATAATTATTATTATTATTATTATTATTATTATTATTATTATTATTATTATTATTATTAGATTATAATAATAACGACGATAATAACGACGATAGTAAGAAAAATCATTTTAACAATAATAATACTAAAATTAATAATAATTCAGTTAACCATATCTTTTAATCCGTTCATCGAAATCACATGATTCCTAAATGAAAAGTTATTGATTTTTCGTCAGCTTTCCAACGACATGCATATCATATACCTTATCCTAGTAGCATATGTATTAAATTCATGATTTATCATAAACTATTTAACGACGAAATTAAACATACAAGCATGCATAAACATATATCCTCGAGTACTAGTAAGGGATACACTATTAATATATAAAAGATAAGATATGAGTGCTCACGTATCAATATTGTGATTTAATATTGCACGAAAGTACGTCAACGGAGATGATAAACACTAGGTTTGATCTTTGACTCACGATCATAATCCCCAAGCCATATGAAATGCCCCGTTCATACCGATTATAAATGATTCACAATAGTTGATTTCATTGCGAGGTATTTGACCTCTACATGATACATTTTACAAACATTGCATTCGTTTTTAAAAGACAAACTTTCATTACAACAAAAGTTGACAGACATGCATACTATCTCATAATATATTCAAACTATGAATGACTTATTATCAATCTTGATGAACACAACAACTCGAATGCAACGTCTTTTGAAATATGCCATGAATGACTCCAAGTAATATCTTTAAAATGAGTAAATGCACAGCGGAAGATTTCCTTAATACTTGAGAATAAACATGCTTTCAAATGTCAACCAAAAGGTTGGTGAGTTCATAGGTTTATCATAAGCAGTACAATTCATCATTTTGATAGACCACAATATTCAAATACAGTACACCTATCTCGTGTATGAAACCAGTTTTCATAATGCTCAGCAGAGTAGGTTCGTATCCTTTTCTCCCCCGTAGGTTGCCTCGCGAATTTTAATAACCGTACACATATCTCGTGCACAAAAATAATACACATAACCTGTGTATAAAAATCATTCTCTCGATACATAACATTTTTGGTTTCATAGCTTGGCTTGGTAACCGACCTTAACATATAATGCGCATCAAAAATATCCCCAAAAATAGAACATCCCCTCTTATAATATATAAACTTCGAAGTACTAAACACCACACCCACTAGCTCTTCTGTCTAGTGAACATTCTGGGTGGGGGTGTTAAACCCGGTAGCTACCTTTAGGATTCGCGTGAATTAGGGCCATACTCGATTCTAATTCTTAGGTTACCAAGCAATAATAATCAGGGGAAAATATTCACATCAATTGGTGGCAATTATCATGTCCATATAATTCAATAATAATCCACAGAACTTCTGTCTGCATAATAATTCATTCGAGGAATGTTTTACTTGTGTCTCTCTCGTCAAACATTTATAAAAGCATCTCAGTTCAAAAATATAGATTTCAAAGGAATTTAATAAAGCAGTGTAAAAACAGCGCATGTATTCTCAGTTCAAAATATATTTCAAAAGCATTTAATAAAGCTAGTGTTGTAAATCTCCCGAGATCTCCCCCGAGATCTCGTTTTTAGAAGGCAACCGAGATGAGATGTTCATCTCCCGAGATTTCTCGATCAACGGGGTCAAACTTAGTCAAAGTCACTATTTCTCAGATTTTCTTGCTAATTTGTAAGATTTTCTTGTAAAATTCGTAATTTCTAAGATTTTCTCGCTCATTTCTCAGATATTTTTGTAAAATCTCGTAAAAACGTATATAAATATACATATATTTATGTTTTATGTATATTTTTATTAGAAAAACTATAAAGTCAACATCCAGGATCCCCCGAGATTATTCCGAGATGCCGAGATCTCCCTAAAAGGTCCAAACGAGATCTCCCCGAGATCCGAATTCTCCAACCTTGAATAAAGCAGTTATAAAAATAGCGCATGTGTAGTGACCCGAACTTTTCCATGATTATATATACTAAATGAAAATTATATTTGCATGATTAAATGTTTAAAACATGTTAAGCAATCAAACTTGTTAAGACTTGACTAATTGAAATGAGTTTCATGTAGACAATTGACCACCCGAGTTGACCGGCAATTCACGAACGTTAAAACTTGTAAAAACTATATGATGATATATATATAGATATATATATATAGTTAACATGATATTATGATAAGTAAGTATCTCACTAGGTATATTAACAATGTGTTATATACATAAAAAATGAGATTACTAAGTTAAGAAACTCGAAACGATATATATAACGATTATCGTTATAATAACGCCTTACTAAATACATATGTATCATATTAAGGTATTGTTACACTATATTTAACATGATAAAATGATAATTATATATATCATTATGTAAGTTAACAATGAACTACATATGTAAAACAAGACTACTAACTTAAGAATTTCGAAACGAGGCATATATGTAACGATTATCGTTGTAACGATATTTTAATGTATATATATCATATTAAGTTATATTCATACATCATAATATCATGATAATGTAATAATTTAACATCTCATTAGATATAATAAACAATGGGTTAACTACATTAAATGAGATCGTTAACTTAAAGGTTTCAAAACAACACTTACATGTAACGACTAACGATGACTTAACGACTCAGTTAAAATGTATATACATGTAGTATTTTAAGATGTATTCATACACTTTTAAAAGACTTCAAGACACATATCAAAGTACTTCTACTTATCAAAAATTCTTACAATTGCATTCTCATTCATTTTCATCAACAATTCTACTCGTATACACCCGTATTCGTACTAGTACAATACACAGCTTCTAGATGTATTTATTATTGGTATATACACTCCAATGATCAGCTCTTAGCAGCCCTTGTGAGTCACCAAGACATGTGAGAACCATCATTTGAGAACTAGCATGACTTATGAGCATGAAAACAAAAACTAGTAACCTTATATTGACTAAGCATTAGGCATTTTTTTCAAACAACACACACATCACATTTCTTTGATTTTCTAATCCAAATTCTCTCCATCTTAACTCTCTCTAAGCTTAAGAATGTCTATACTTCAGTAATATTGATCATCTAGGTCAATCTAGCTTCAATTACAATCAAGAAACATCATCATTCAAGAACACATCAAGAACACTTCACAAATACTTTCAAGCTTACTAGCTTACTTCCAATCTTGCAAATCCATTTCAAGTGATCATCCAATCTCAAGAAATCTTTAGTATTTACACTAGGTTATCTTTCTAAATCAAGGTAATACTCATATTCAAACTTTGATTCAATTTCTATAACTATAACAATCTTAATTCGAGTGATAATCTTACTTGAACTTGTTTTCATGTCATGATTCTACTTCAAGAACTTTCAAGCCATCCAAGATCCTTTAAAGCTAGATCAATTTTTGTCACTTCCAGTAGGTTACCTACTAAACTTGAGGTAGTAATGATGTTCATAATATCATTCGATTCATATATATAAAACTATCTTATTCGAAGATTTGAACATGTAATCACTAGAACATAGTTTAGTTAATTCTAAACTTGTTCGTAAATAAAGTTAATCCTTCTAACTTAACTTTTAAAATCAACTAAAAACATGTTCTATATCTTATGATATTCTAACTTAATAATTTAAAACCTGGAAACACGAAAAACACCGTAAAACCGGACATACGCCGTCGTAGTGAAACCGGGGGCTGTTTTGGGTTAGAAAAATAAAAACTATCTTAATCTTTCAATTGAAAGTTTGTTTTCTTGAAAAATAATATTTCATATGAACATGATACTATATCCAAAAATCATGGTTAAACACAAAGTTGAAGTATGTTTTTCAAAATGGTCATCAAGATGTCGTTCTTTCGACGAAAATGACTACCTCTTTAAATAATGACTTGTAACCTGTATTTCCGACTATAAACTTATGATTTTTCTTTTTAGTTTCATAAATTTCAGTTCATTATGAAACCATAGCAACTTGAATCACTCAAAACGGATTTAAAACGAAGAAGTTATGGGTAAAACAAGATTGGATAATTTTGCTTGTTGTAGCTACGTGAAATTTGTAACAAATCTATACAAATCATAACTTAACTAACTTATATTATATTATAAATGTATGCTAACATATATTATGTAATCTTGGGATACCATAGACACGTATACAATGTTTTGACATATGATATTGACCCATCTATATATATTATTTGGAACAATCATAGACACTCTATATGCAGTAATGCTCGAGTTAGCTATGCAGGGTTGAGGTTGATTCTAAAATAATATATATAATTTGAGTTGTGATCTAACCTGAGACTTGTATACACTGGGTCATGGATTGATTCGAGATAATATATATTGATTTATTTCTGTACATCTAACTGTGGACAACTAGTTGTAGATTACTAACGTTGGACTGCTACCTTAACAAACTTAAATCGTTAAAATGTAATAAAAAATGTTGTGAATATATTTCGATCATACTTTGATACATATGTATACATTTTTTATAGGTTCGTGAATCAACCCGTGGCCAAGTCTTACTTCCCAACGAAGTAAAAAATCTGTGAAAGTGAGTTATACTCCCACATTTAATATCTATTATTTTTGGGATGAGAATACATGCAGTTTTATAAATGTTTTAGAAAATAGACACAAGTGATCAAAATTACATTCTATGTTGAATTATCGAACCGAATATGCCCCTTTTTAGCTTGGTAGCCTAAGAATTAGTGTTTATGATAATTGCCACCAATTGACGCGAATCCTAAAGATGTTGGGATTTAACAAGTTCATAATATACTTAAACCATTTTAAGAATTAAGAAAGCGGAAGCATGTTAATTACCAATTTTAGACTTGTTAAACTTTAACCAATTAAAGTTAAATCCCAATTAGGATCAAGTTATGAAATATACTTACAAACTACAAGCAAGAAAAGAGTTTGTACCTACTCTAAGCTTGTTGATAGATGATGATGAAGATGATGATGAATGGAGCTCCAAAACAATGAAACCTCAAGTTGTTATACCCCAAGCTTATCACCAACACCTTGTACTTTGGTTAGGATTTATTGACACTTGAATTTAGCTTCCAAAAACCAAATTAAGAACCCCTTTTCTCCCCTAATACCCCACGGTTTTTACAGCAGAAAATGGGAGGAGAAAAATGCAGTTTTTTGATCACTTTTGATGTGTTTGAATGTATGTTGAGTCTCCAAGAAGTTCAAGTACATATGCACATGGGAATCCTTCAAGTAGCCACTCAAAATGCTAGTCAAATGCATGCATATTTGAGACTCCAATGCCACTCACTCAACAAGTAATATAGAATATGTTTTATAAAAGAATTAGTTTTTATAAAAGTTAGATTTTATAAAATCTAATTTATAAAACTTCCATATAATTTTATGTACATTTTTAATATATAAAGTCCATTTATATAAAATGTAACATAAACTTATTAATTATTTACCTATAAATAATTAAATCCAATATATATAAATTATTCCATAATTTATATATATATATATATATATATATATATATACACATCAAGTAATATTTAAGAAAACCATCTTTCTTAAAGTTCAAGTGTTGCGTATTTGATCAATGAACCAATCGTTAAAATCAAATACGAATAAAGGTGTCGGTAAGCCTGTTATTGGGTATGACCCGACTTGGATCAAAACATATTAGCCACGTTAATTTAATATGTCTCTCGGGCATATGAAATACCTTCAATCTCCCACTTGCACGAGAAACATAAGAAATTAATGCAAATGATGGATACAGCCTAACACACCGTCCATCACCCCTAATATGTTATGACTTTGTGCCATTCAATAACATCATCCCTTTCGAGCTCCCTACTCGAACTGATATATGTAGGTGAATCTTTCATTACATCCTTTTGTCCTAGATGTCATGTTAAATCCAAGAGATACAGAGTGATCACTCTCCTTTAGATTTAACTTTATCAGGCCTTAGACATCTGACTCTCAACGAATAAGAGGGACAAATTCCATCTTGACTACATATGTCCTAAATATATACCTTGCATTATACCTGAGCTCCTCCTTATGAACTACCATATTTCAGAATAGCGAAGGAAAGAATCAAGGCACAATACTTGGCAAATATCTGAACCCAATATGTATCTCAGGTCAGAGGATACAATGATATTCGCCTTTACTCAAGATTACATGTGATCAACCACAAAGGCTCCATTTAGTGAATCTTGAAAGCGGGTCTTCTAATATTTGTATCCCACAAATATCTATGAACCTTGGTAGCAACCTTGCCCCACATTCAGTCCGTGAATGTATACCAATCCAAGTTCATAATAGTCTAAACCTCACACTTGTTCCCACAAATGTGATCAACTACGGAATTTAGAATAATTGCTTATTCATGGATATAATATGCAAAATAGGAACTTAACTCAAAATAAATTAAACCATAATTATATTAATGAGTTTGAACAATTTCGTTCCGTTACAATACTTAAAACAGATCATGACCAATCACTAGAATATCGAAGCCCTAATGCACAAACATGTCCTGCATGTTTTGATCCATGTAAGAGCTTCGTGAGAGGATCCGCTATATTAAGATCTGTGTGAACTTTGCGAATACATATCTTTCCCTTTTCAACTTCATCCCTTATGTAGTTGAATCTCCGCTCAATGTGACGGGTCTTTTGATGAGCACGAGGTTCCTTGATTTGTGCAATCGCACCTTCGTTGTCACAAAAGATCTCAAGAGGGTCCTGAATGGAAGGGACTACTCCTAAGTCGTCGATGAATTTCTTCATCCATGCAGCTTCCTGAGCTGCCAATGATGCGGCGATGTACTCTGACTCTGTAGTGGATAGAGCAACAACATCCTGTTTTGAACTCTTCCAAGAGACTGCACCTCCATTTAACGTGAAGACATAACCGGATTGTGATCGAGAATCATCTCGATCAGTTTGGAAACTCGCGTCCACGTAACCTTTTACAGCGAGTTCCTCCTCACCAGACCCATATATTAGAAACATATCCTTAGTCCTCCTAAGGTATTTCAATATACTTTTAACAGCAATCCAATGACTGTTTCCTGGGTTATTCTGGTATCTGCTTGTCAGGCTAAGAGCGCATGACACATCCGGTCTAGTACATATCATTGCATACATGATTGACCCAATGGCAGACGCATATAGGACTTTCTTCATTCTCTCTTGTTCATCTTTCGTGGTGGGGCACTGAGATGAACTAAGGGGTGTACCTCTTTGAATAGGTACCAAACATTTCTTAGAGTTCTCCATCTTGAACCTTTTCAAGATCTTTTCAATGTATGCACTTTGATTCAAACCTATCAGTTTCTTGGATCTATCCCTGTAGATCCCAATCCCCAAAACGTATTGTGCTTCTCCAAGATCCTTAATGGAGAAGCATTTACTTAGCCAAGTTTTAACTCTTTGCATTTCCGGAATATCATTTCCAAATAACAATATATCATCCACATATAGTACAAGGAACATGATAGTGCTCCCACTAGCTTTCTTATATACACAAGCTTCATCACCATTTTTAATGAAGCCAAATTTCACGGCTTCCTCATTAAAACGATGATTCCACATTCTAGATGCTTGTTTCAATCCGTAGATTGACTTCTTTAACTTGCATACCTTTTTAGGATATTTTGGATCAACAAAACCCTCAGGCTGAACCATATAGACATCTTCCTCAAGATGTCCGTTTAGGAAAGCGGTCTTGACATCCAACTGCCATATTTCATAATCATAATGAGCAGCAATGGCAAGTAATATCCTAATAGACTTTAGCATTGCCACAGGCGAAAAAGTTTCATCATAGTCAACCCCTTGAGTTTGAGTGAAACCTTTTGCTACAAGTCTAGCTTTATATGTATCCAAGTTTCCATGTATGTCAGTTTTCATTTTGAAAAGCCATTTACAATCAACTAGCCTTGAGCCAGCAGGTTGTGTAACAAGTTCCCAAACTTGGTTGTCATACATGGATTGCATCTCAGCGTTCATGGCTTCCTGCCATTTATCTTTATCAATCCTTGATAAAGAATCTTGGTAGTTTATTGGTTCATCCAAATCAACCACATAGCAACCATCCATGAGAAACCCATATCTCTCAGGAGGATTACTAATCCTACCAGATCTGCGAACGTCTTGTGTATTTTGATCATCCATTTGATCATCCTCAACATATTCATGTTGAGTGCTAGTGTCAACCAATTGTGTATCATCTACTTGATCTTGAACCTCCTCAAGATCTATTTTCCTTTCACTATTTCCTTCCATTAGGAACTTAGTTTCAAGGAATTCTGCCTTCCGAGCAACAAATACATTCTGCTCGGATGGATCATAGAAATAATATCCCATATCATTCTTGGGATATCCTATGAAGATACACTTCGTGGATCGAGCATTCAACTTATTAGGGACGTAACGCTTAGGGTAAGCTTCACATCCCCATACCTTTAAGTATGATAGAGATGGAGGTTTTCCAAACCACATCTCATGAGGTGTTCGTTCCACTTTCTTGGTTGGGGCCATATTTAAAATACGAGCCGCGGAGCATAGACAATAACCCCAAAATGATAGAGGTAACGAGCTTCTAGCCATCATAGATCGAACCATATCCATTAGGGTTCGGTTCCTCCTTTCGGAAACTCCATTTAGTTGGGGTGTTCCAGGAGGAGTGAGTTGCGAGATAATCCCACAACTTCTAAGATGATCTTGGAAAGCATCGCTTAGGTATTCACCTCCTCTATCGGTACGAAGTACCTTAATTGTCCTATTGAGTTGATTTTGTACTTCGTTTTGATATTCTTTGAATGCTTCAAATGTTTCGTCCTTGTGTTTTAATAAGTAGACATATCCGAAATGACTAAAGTCATCAATGAAAGTAACAAAGTATCTTTCACCATTCCTAGTCATGGGTTTAAAGGGTCCACATACATCCGAATGTATTAATCCCAATAAATCCTTAGCCCTTTCATAAGTCCCTTTGAAAGGTGCTTTAGTCATCTTGCCTTGTAAACAAGATTCACATACATCAAACGAATCCATTTCATTTGATTTCAAAAGTCCATTCTTTTGAAGTGTATGCATTCGGTTCTTGTTTATGTGACCAAGGCGACAATGCCATAAATAGGAATCACTCAAATCCCTTTTGAGTTTCTTGGTGCTAGTATGGTATATAGAGCTCGATGGTGCGTCATCATGAACCAATTCATAAATTCCATTTGAAGGCGAAGCCTTGAAATAGAATACATTATCATTAGAAACATGAATATCATCATCAATAAAATTAACAACGTAACCACATTGTTTTAAGCGAGAAATAGAAATAATGTTTCTACACAAATCCGGAGCATACAAAACATTTTCTAAAATAAGTTCCAATCCGCTTGGAAGCTTCAAAATAAAATCTCCTTGAGCTTTAACATGCACCTTTGCACCATTGCCCATATAGAGACTTGATGTTCCCGCCTTATGATCACTTCTTTTGAACCCCTGCAAAGAATTGCAAATATGAGTTCCACATCCAGTGTCTAATACCCATGTATTAGAAGAAGTAATACTAAGCTCTATATATACCATATATACATTACCTGAGGTTTGCCCTGCATCCCTCTTGTCCTTCAACTCCTTAAGATAGACCGGACAATTTCGTTTCCAATGACCCATCTCACCGCAACCGAAACATGGGTCTTCCTTGGGGTTTGCCTTCTCGGCTACCTTTTGCTTCTTTGCCTTGTTGATGGTTGGGGTAACCATCTTCCCCTTCCCTTTGCCTTGATAGGCGGGTCCTTTTCTCTTAGCCACCTTTGGCTTAGAGGTCTTACCTTTGGATCCACCTTGATCGATTGTTAACACGGGTAAAGCCCTTTTACCCATGCTAGTTTCTGCCGTTCTAAGCATACCGTGAAGCTCACCTATGCTCTTATCCATCCCATTCATATTGTAATTAATTACAAATTGATCAAACCTTTTTGATAGGGAGTTAAGGATAAGATCGGTGGCTAACTCATTAGATATGTTTAGGTTAAGACGGTTAGCACGATCGATAAGGCTTTTCATCTTAAGTACATAAGATGAAACCGATTGGGTATCGTCCATACGACAAGCATGTAGCGCCCGAACCGTTTCGAATCGCTCGACACGCGCTTGTTGAAGGAACATCTCCTTCAATTGTGTTATCATGTCGTATGCACTATGATGCTCGAAATCCTTTTGGAGTTCGGGAATCATAGTCCCAAGCATTAGGCATGAGACTTGAAGGGAGTCGTGGCAATACTTATAGTAAAAGGCCATTGCCTCCTCATCATCCTCATCTGGTTGATTGGGAATGGGGTCCTCAAGTACATACGCTTTATCCTCTTGTTTAAGGACAATCCGAAGATTGCGGAACCAATCCATAAAGTTGGTATGGTTGAGTTTGTCTTTCTCGAGGAGAGACCGTAACGATAGGTTGTTCATGTTAAGTGGTGCGTTTTGCATGTTGTTGTTATTGGCGGCCATCTACAAAATTCAACAAGGTTCTTTTAAGTATCGATTTTAAATTTAATAAACAATACCCTTTTATTTTTAATTGTTTTATTAAATCTTAGAATCCAACGGTAAATCAAATTTCGGTTAGGTGACCTTTATCCCGTCATTTGATTTAGCTAGGTAGTCATTTATGTGACAATTGCAATCCTTTTGCAACTTCTAAGTTATGGGATCATGCAATCCTTTTGCATGGCATATTTATCCCATCAACGCCTATTTGTTCCTCATGCTTCGGTGACCCTAAGTTCATGATTCCTAAATCAAGTCGTCCTACTTGTGCAAACATGTAAAATTAACATACAAGTGGTTAGGTGACCTTTATCTCACAAGCATGCGAATTTTACCTTAAGCATATTAGTTAGTTCATAATGGTTAGGTGACCTTTATCCCATTATGAGTTCCCTACTATGTTCAAGTGTTCTCACAAAAGGATGGCGTTAAACTTGTTTACCTTGTTTTAGTTAAGGGATTTTAAGTTTTCATTAATTCTAGTTTGAGAAAACTTTGCACCATACACCAACATGCATTTAGTGTATGGTTTATTTGAAAATCCATTTTCATGTTATGTAATAAAGCCAATTTTATTACTTTGATATAAACCATTTTATATGTATGATCCTTATCATGTTCTTAATAACCGATTATTAATGTCCTTTTAGCCATTTTTAATTTAACCAATTAAATTGTCGTTTTGCATGTTGTTAATTAATGTATAATTTAACCAATTAAATTTCCATTTTGCTTGTTGTTAACTTGTGTGATTAACTTGTAGCATACAAACATACAATCCACATAATCATACAAAACAACCACGCATGCAAAATCATATGTTCACAATCAAGCCATATTGGTAGACATTTGTTTAGCCGAAAACAAATGCCACCGGATAAGGGGTAATTACACAAAGTAGGAGATTTCAAATCTCCCACTTAACCTTGCATCCAAATGCTTCTTCATGTGTTCTTCAAGTCTTCATCATTCTTCATCATTTTACAAAATATATCCTAATACATTTTGTCTAAAAAATGAAATTACAACCTAATCTATTTTACATACCAAATATAAAATAAATTACATAACCAAATGAATTATTACATGCCAAATGAATAAATATTATTACAAACCAATTGAATAAATATCAATCAACCATGCATGCAACCAAACACAAGGTCAAGGCTTAGATTGTGAACATCATCAACATAAGTGATAGGCAATACAGAATCACAAGTGATTGGAAACACAGAATCACAAGTGATCTGCAACACAGAATCACAAGTGATTGGCAATACAGAATCACAAGTGATCGGCAACACAGAATCACAAGTGATTGGCAGTACAGAATCACAAGTGATTGGCAGTACAGAATCACAAGTGATTGGCAGTACAGAATGCAGAATCACAAGTGATTTTGGCCAAAATGACAACCACCCAAAACCCAAAATTTTACATTCTACTTCATGCATGTTCATAGAATGCAAAATTATAGTGGGTTTAATAACCATCTCGAAGCATATTTCAACAACCTCGGCTCTAGATACCATTGTTGGGATTTAACAAGTTCATAATATACTTAAACCATTTTAAGAATTAAGAAAGCGGAAGCATGTTAATTACCAATTTTAGACTTGTTAAACTTTAACCAATTAAAGTTAAATCCCAATTAGGATCAAGTTATGAAATATACTTACAAACTACAAGCAAGAAAAGAGTTTGTACCTACTCTAAGCTTGTTGATAGATGATGATGAAGATGATGATGAATGGAGCTCCAAAACAATGAAACCTCAAGTTGTTATACCCCAAGCTTATCACCAACACCTTGTACTTTGGTTAGGATTTATTGACACTTGAATTTAGCTTCCAAAAACCAAATTAAGAACCCCTTTTCTCCCCTAATACCCCACGGTTTTTACAGCAGAAAATGGGAGGAGAAAAATGCAGTTTTTTGATCACTTTTGATGTGTTTGAATGTATGTTGAGTCTCCAAGAAGTTCAAGTACATATGCACATGGGAATCCTTCAAGTAGCCACTCAAAATGCTAGTCAAATGCATGCATATTTGAGACTCCAATGCCACTCACTCAACAAGTAATATAGAATATGTTTTATAAAAGAATTAGTTTTTATAAAAGTTAGATTTTATAAAATCTAATTTATAAAACTTCCATATAATTTTATGTACATTTTTAATATATAAAGTCCATTTATATAAAATGTAACATAAACTTATTAATTATTTACCTATAAATAATTAAATCCAATATATATAAATTATTCCATAATTTATATATATATATATATATATACACATCAAGTAATATTTAAGAAAACCATCTTTCTTAAAGTTCAAGTGTTGCGTATTTGATCAATGAACCAATCGTTAAAATCAAATACGAATAAAGGTGTCGGTAAGCCTGTTATTGGGTATGACCCGACTTGGATCAAAACATATTAGCCACGTTAATTTAATATGTCTCTCGGGCATATGAAATACCTTCAAAAGATAGATCTATTTGGACCAACAAGCCTCATCTGAGTTACGGATGATTTAGTACTTCGATTTATCATGTCCGAAGTCAGTCCCGGAATGATGGGGATATTCTATATGCATCCTGTTAAGGTCGGTTACCAGGTTTTCATCATATGAATGATTTTTATGCAGATTGCATGTTATTGAGAAATGGAAATGAAAATCTTGTAGTCTATTATTACGATTTGATAAATATATATTTGTTAAACCTATAACTCACTAACATTTTTGTTGACGTTTAAAGCATGTTTATTCTCAGGTGATTATTAAGAGCTTCCGCTGTTGCATGCTAATTTATGGACAAGAGTTGGAGTCAACAAGCTTGTATAATATTGTTTAAAAACTGCATTCGAAGACATATATTTTTGTGTAAACTATTATGTAATGGTCGTGTGAAAATGCTATATTTTAGATTATTATTATTTGATAATCGTCGTAATATTTTAAAGGTTATGGTTTGTTTTAAAATCGAATGCAGTCTTTGTAAAACGTCTCATATAGAGGTCAAAACCTAGCAACGAAATCAATTAATATGGAACGTTTATAATCAATATGAACGGGACATTTCAGTTGGTATCCGAGCGTTGGTCTTAGAGAACCAGAAATTTACATTAGTGTGTCTTATCGAGTTTGTTAGGATGCATTAGTGAGTCTGGACTTCGACCGTGTTTACTTGAAAAACGATTGCTTAACATTTTTTGTTGGAACTATATATTGTTAACATGTAAATATTATGTGATATATTAATTTCTTAACGTGTTTGATATTGTGTGATAGAAATCTACATCTAGTACAAATACCATCGACTCACCTAATAATAATGAAGAGTCGAATATATATTGGGAAGATTCACAAATTCCAGAAGAGGAACCGGAAGAGGAGGAACCGAAAGAAGAGGAACCGGAAGAAGAGGAACCGAAAGAAGAAGAACCGGAAGAAGAGATTCCGGAGGGGGAAATATTAGGAACCACGAAAAGACAGATAAATAAAAGAAAATCCTCAACCAATGGATCAAAGTTAATAATGGTCAATGGTGTTTCTGCCAAGGAAGCAAAATATTGGGAAAATTAGCAGTTTTCTGATGAATCGGATCCCAATGAGGATTCCGATGATGTTATAGAAATTACCTCAACCCAATTTGAAAAAGCAAAAGAAAACAATAAGGGAAAAGGCATCAAAATAGAATAACTCGAGCCCAAAACCGATGAATTTTATTTTCACATGAAGTACCCTGATGGGGTGTACCGTAAACACCCGTATTTTTTAAACTTTCACTATAACCTGGGAACATCTAAGCCACCAGGTTTTTCTAAACCATTTGTGAAAACAACGGCTCGTATTAGAGGAACACCATATATACCTAGGAAATTAGCGAAACGAACCAAGTCCGAAGAGGAAGAAACGAGTGAGTTGGAATAAAGAGTTGTAATCATGTTGTGTAATATATGTATTGTAGTATGCTTGTATTTTCATGTTATATGTAAAAATTGCTTGTATTGTTTGTTAATTATCTTTTACGAATCTAATCCTCGTCTATTTTACAATATAAAAAAACACACAATGGACGTTAAGGATAGACAACCGAATATTTTAGAAGACCTACCCGGGGATATGATCGATGAAATCTTGTCTAGAGTCGGCCAGAATTCGTCGGCACAATTATTTACGACAAAATTAGTTTGTCAAACATTTGAAAGACGTTCCAGAAATGCCTTAGTTAATAAAAGACTTTCCTTTGATAGATGGGGTATATCACATTGGGGAGACCTTAAGTTACGCCTGTTTTCTTTAAGGCGTTAAATGCAGGAAATCCAGATGCAATTTTACGCTACGGGTTAAGAACCTACTTTGACTCCAACTATCCTAATATAGGACTTCGTTCTTTAGAAGGAGCTTCTAACATGCAACATAAAGAAGCATGTTATGCTTATGGGTTAGTAATGTTCGCTTCTCATCAAAGTGAGAAAAAGAACATTGGATTACAACTGCTAAATAAAACATTCCCACAAGTGACAGACTCGGTAGTTGGGGTGAGAAACAAGGTTTTTAGATTGTTACGGGGCTGTTGGGCATTACGTAACCCCCGTTCTTTTGATGATATTACAACATGTTGCCTAGCCAACGGCCACAACGGTTATTTTCCACAAGACCAAGGATGGGAAATAATTTTAGTAAAACCAGAATGCATGACTTGCTTCTGGACTTACGAATTACGTGTCTTTATTTCTTTTGCTGAACGACTTGCGTATTAACTAGAATTGCCTTCATAGCTACCGTGTAGCAAAGTCATTATGTGCTATATTTCATCCTATATGTAAAATAGTGGTATTGTATGTTTGTAAAATATTGTATAAAAGTTTGAACGCGAAATATTATTGTATTTAGTTTTTCATATAGAATCGTAGTAGTTGAATTGTATATTAGCTACTAAGTATGAACTTAACAGGTAGGTACTACCCGAATTAAAACTATAAAAAGCTAATATGAAGAAAAAGCTTTTATAAATAAGTTCATATTATGCTATGAAATACTATTGACTACTCTTAAATTCTATATGAATAACTCAATTCTTTTGGCTATTTTTTGAAGGAAATGGCACCGATGACTCGTCAGAACTTGAACATGAGTGAGGAAGACTTTCCTTGCTGCGAATATAGCCGCAGTGCAGGCCGCAATGCAAAATAACAACAATAACTCTAGTTCTAGCAGTGGAACTAATTCCACAAGAAATTGTGTAGGATGCTCCTACAAAGAATTCACTGCCTGTAAACCTTTGGAATTCGATGGAACCGAAGGTCTAATCGAATTAAAATGGTGGACCGAAAAGGTTGAATCGATGTTTGCCATAAGTAAATGTACTGAAGAAGACAAAGTAAAGTACGCTATGCATACCTTCACAGGTACTGTATTAATGATAGTGTTCCAAATGAACATATATTTAGTAGCAATATCGTTCCAATATGTAAAGTTTTTTAATGTAATTTCCTTATTTTTAGTTGTAATAGTTAAATAAATAAGTGCGAAGACGAAAGACGCAAATCGCTCGAAAATGAAGATTTAAAGACAAAAACGAAGATTTGAAAGACCAAAACGTCCAAAAAGCTCAAATGTACAAGATACAATTCAAAAGGTTCAATTTATTGATGAGAAACGTCTAAAAATGACAAGAGTACAAGTTACAAAACGCAAAGTACACGATATAAAATTGTACGAAAGGACGTTCGAAAATCCGGAACCAGGACATGAGTCAACTCTCAGCGCTCGACGCAACGGTGTAAAAATTACGAGTCAACTATGCACAAGAATAAAATATAATATTTAAATAAATCATAATAAGAATAATATTAAATAATAAAAAGTTGTTAATTGAGCATAGTTCAGGGGTCGTAAATGAAAATTCAATTTATAATTTGGCCTATAAAAGGAACGATCTATGTAACGATGATCAGGAGGAAGAATTTTTTTCCGATCTTTTTTCTTCGATCAATTATCAATATCAATTATCAATATCTATATTCTATATCTCTATCATAATGTTAATGTAATAAGATATAACAATAATCTTAATTTTAAGTTTAAATTATGATAATAATAAGATTTATGATAGAGATCATTTGAGTGTGTAAGTCGAAATTCTGTCCGTGTAACGCTACGCTATTTTTAATCATTGTAAGTTATGTTCAACCTTTTTACATTAATGTCTCGTAGCTAAGTTATTATTATGCTTATTTGAGCCGAAGTAATCGTGATGTTGGGCTAAAATATTAAGACGGGGTTATTGAACTTTGTACCATAATTAAGGTTTGGGCAAAAGACCGACACTTGTGGAAATTGGACTATTGACTATTAATAGATGGGGGGTATTGTCTAATTGAGTGACAACTCATTGGAGTCTGTCGAACCTATCTTCAAATTAATTAACCTAATAATTAATAATGATTATGGTTGTCCTATTTAGTGACGTTCATATGGAATCTATTATAATCATTTAATTAATCAATTGGGTTGGGTAATTGATTATTCATTCTGATAAAGTGGATGAATTAATATTCATAAACTAATTAAAACAGGGGTGGATTACATACAGTGATAACTGGTGTAATTGTTGACAGAAGTGATAACTGCGTCATAGTTTAAATCCTTAATCAGTTGGAATATTTGACTTCGGGTATAAGGGTAATTTGACGAGGATACTCGCACTTTATATTTATGACCGATGGACTATTATGGACAAAAACCAGATAGACGTATCAAATAAACTAGGACAAAGGACAATTAACCCATGGTAATAAATTAAAATCAACACGTCAAACATCATGATTACGGAAGTTTAAATAAGCATAATTCTTTTATTATATTTCTCATCGTATCTTTATTTACTGTCATTTTATTACTCGCAATTTTATTTTCTGTCATTTTATTTATCGCAATTTATTTTACGCACTTTAATTTTTGTCATTTATTTTTACGCTTAAAATCGACAAACCGGTCATTAAACGGTAAAACCCCCATTTTATAATAATACTACTACTTATTTATATATATATTTTTACAAATAAACTTAATAATATAGCGTTAACTTCACCAGCTCCCTGTGGAACGAACCGGACTTACTAAAAACTACACTACTCTACGATTAGGTACACTGCCTATAGTGTTGTAGCAAGGTTTAGGTATATCCCATCCGTAAATTAATAAAACTTGTGTCATATTTTGTAGTATTTTGTATTAAAAATAATACTATTTCGTGCCCTCACGCTACATCATCAAGTTTTTGGCGCCGCTGCCGGGGAGCGCTAAAACGCTATATTTTTAATTATAATAATATTGAAATAAAATATAATAATATAATAATATTGAAATAGAATATAATAATATAATAATATTGAAATAGAATATAATAATATAATAATATTTAAGAATCAAAAATTTATACGTAAATTTTTAAAAAAAGTCGTATTTATTAAATACTTCAGGGGTATATTATGTAACTTATAATTAATAATTGCTATCATGTCGCTTTCATGTGAATAGTAAATTAATTAATTTATTTTCATTTACTATTCATGAATAGTAAATGAATTAAAAAAAAAAAAAAAAAAAAAAGTTTTGAAAAAAAAATTATAATTATAAAAAAATTATTAATTTGTAAAAAAAAAAATCGTTTTTTTAAAAAAAAAATCGTTTTTTTAAAAAAAAAAAAAAAAAATTTCGTTTTTAAAAAAAAAAAAAAAAATTTGTGTAAAAAAAAAAAAATCGTTTTTTTTAAAAGAAAAAAAAAATTCGTTTTAAAAAAAAAAAATTTTGTAAAAAAAAAATCGTTTTTTTAAAAAAAAATTTTTTAAAAAAAAAAAAAAAAAAAAGGGAAAAAAAATAAAAAAAAAAAAAACGTAAAAAAAACAAAAACGTAAAAAAAAAACAAAAACGTAAAAAAAAAAAAAAATTATTAAAAAAAAATATATATATATTTTTAAAATTTTGTCTATAAAAAAAAATGTTTTTTTTTAGTTTTATTACCTTTAGATTTTTAGACTATAGTCGCAACTTTTAGTATTAAGTTTAGTTTTGCCATAGTTATTTTTACTTCTAGAATTTTTAGGCTTTGCCGTAAAATCCCTTAAGTGCTTATTCCTTAGACTAAGTTTTATGTGCTTTAGAATTTTACGAGGCCGTATTTCGCACTACTTTCTTATTTTTATTTTTCGACGCCTATTTTTCGACCTTTTATTTTTCGACATTTTTCGACGTGCAATCTATTTCTTTCTTATTTCTCGCCATTCTAGTTTTTAGGACTTAGAATTTTTTTTCTACTTCTTCTCTAAATTTCTTAAAATTACGAAAATTTATTTTAAGTGGTTAAATTGATAGACATCAAAATTTTCTGGTTCGTAGTAATAGTTGGATTTGTACGTGGACCGGGTTATTGGAGCCAAACAGTACTCAATTATATTGAGACCAAACGAATCCTGCCCCTCTGCTGCATCTTTTGGCTATTCGAAACGTGGGCAAAATCAGAAAAGTCTATTAATTGGATAACTTATTATAATTTTTCTTTCCTTTTTAAAAACTAATAGGATATTCAGTGAATGCACCGAGCAAAACGTTCACCACCTTTCATACGTTCACCACCTGTAACTCGATCAAGACATCTAGCAAATATTGTCGCCGTTGATTTTTCTTTAGAATCGTCATCTAGTCGAACAAGAACTCCAACTCAATTTTCCGATAATCCATCTTTTGAACCCGACTTCACAATTAAGAACCCGGAGCATATTCAAGGACAATTCCAAGATCCTGAACCACTAATTATTCCTCCTGAACCACAAACCGTTAAATCAGAATCCTCTAGTGATTCGTATTCAACAAATTCAATTATGGAAGTAACGGAACCTCTAAGTATGGAAGATCGAATGAGAGCCACACGCACGGGCCAAGGTCACGCCATTATTAAGCCAGAAGTTAATGCGTCAGATTATGAAATCAAAGGACAAATTCTACACATGGTAACTAACCAATGCCAATTCAGTGGTGCACCGAATGAAGATCCTAACGAACACCTTCGTACGTTTAAAAGAATTTGTACACTATTCAAAATCCGAGAAGTGGAAGATGAGCAGATCTATCTCATGTTGTTTCCCTGGACTTTAAAGGGAGAAGCCAAAGATTGGTTAGAATCGTTACCTGAAGGGGCGATTGACACATGGGATGTTTTAGTTGAAAAATTTCTTAAACAATTCTTTCCGGCATCTAAAGCCGTGAGACTTCAAGGAGAAATTGTTACGTTCGCGCAAAAGCCAAATGAAACATTATATGAGGCGTGGACAAGATTCGGAAGGATGTTGAGAGGATGTCCTCAACACGGTTTAGACACTTACCAAATAGTACAAATATTCTACCAAGGTGTCAACGTTGCTACACGAAAAGACATCGATATAACAGCTGGTGGTTCCATTATGAAGAAAACCGCAACTGAAGCTTACAAAATCATTGATAACACAGCATCCCACTCACATGAGTGGCACCAAGAAAAAGATATATTTCGATCATCTAAAGCGGCTAGAGCCGATTCTAGCCATGACTTTGATTCCGTTTCCGCAAAAATAGATGCTTTCGAAAGAAGAATGGAAAAGATGAATAAAGATATTCACGCAATTCGAATCAGTTGTGAGCAATGCGGTGGACCACACTTATTGAAAGATTGTAATGTTGAACCAACGATGGAACAACGAGAGAATGTTTCTTATATGAACCAAAGGCCGGGAAATGATTATCAAAATAATTATCAACCGCCAAGGCCGAACTTCAATCGAAATCAATACATTCTTTACAATCCAAAAGGACCCGAAAATAACTTGTACAACCAACAAGGTCCGAATAACCAACCAACTCAAAACAACACTTTCAATCAACAAAGACCTAGCTTGTATAAACCACCACAACAACTCGAAGAGAAAAAGTCAAATCTAGAAGAAATGATAGCAAAGCTAGTTGAATCTCAAACACAATTTATTACATCTCAAACCCAAACGAATGAGAGGTTTGATCAGTCACTTAGAACTCAACAAGCTTCCATTTTGAATCTAGAAAAACAAGTAGGTACTGTTGTTAGATTAATAAGGGAAAGAGAACAAGGAAAGCTACCGAGTGATACTGAAGTAAATCCTCGGAATGAGAATGTTAATATGGTTTCAACGAATTCTGAAAAACCAGCACCAGAAGATGGGAAGGTTTTAGATGAGAGTAACAATGAAGAAGTTACACCACCACCACCCGAGTATGTAAAGCCAGTGGTGGCACCATACAGACCACCCATCCCGTTTCCAAGAAAAGGAGTTGAGTATGAGCAAGTAATAGGTAATAAAGTTTGTGATACCTCTGGAAAGAAGAAGAAGAAGAATAAAAAAGTGCAAGAAACAAAAGCCGTAAATATAAACCCGGTGAAGACAGTTCCACCAAAACCTCCACCTAGGGTAGGTGATCCGGGTGAATTTATTGTTCCTTGTCTACTTAGTGATTGTGTCATGTATGATGCACTAGCAGATTTAGGTGCAAGTGTAAGTGTTATGCCTCTTTCCTTATATAAGAGATTAGGTGTAGGTAAGTTAAGTCCAACGGATATGAGTGTTCGACTCTTTGATCAAACCATTAAGCACCCAGTTGGAATTGCTGACAACCTACCCGTTCAAGTAGGCAATTTAACCTTTCTAGTCGAATTTATTGTCATTGACATAGAAGAGGACCCAAACATTCCTCTAATTTTAGGTCGGCCATTCTTAGCGTCCACCAAGGCGTTATTTGATGTAGGAAATGGAAGAATGACACTTAAGAGTGGTAACAAATCTATCACCTTTATGATTCGAAAGTCTAAATCTCCACCAACCAAGACCGTTGAACCAGAAAAAACGATTGGTAAGAACCATGTGGTTTTACCAACTCCAACGGTAATACTTAGCAATAATGAAACGCCTAAGTGTAGGGAAAATGAAGTAACACCTAATGATGACATGATAACAAAGAACCCCGTTATTGATACGAAATTAAATGACCCCATTATTAACAGTTCAATGAAGAAACTTTTTAAACGGGCTATTGATGCTAGAAGTAAGGGGAACTTTAAGTTATGTAACCGGTTAGTATCCAATCTGTCGCCTAAAGAAAGGGCGAAGCTAGTTGAATTATGGGATATTACGGAAGAAGCCGGGCACTGGCTTAAAGAAAAAGTCACAGATAGGCAAGTTGATTATGGACCAAGAGAAATTGACAATGAAGTTAATCACAATTTCAACACCACAGCTACCTAAGTGTGGGGAGATTCGAATGTTCTAAAAAGATAATGCTGTCTAAAGTTATTTGTTCTGTTCTCGTGTAGTTCCGAGAATGGAATCCGATTGGTCTTTTCCGCTAGCAGACACTAAAGAACTAGTTTCCTCCCTCCATTCTGAATTTTTTTTTTATTTTGTAGGTTTTATATAAAAATTAATATGCTTTTTAAAAATTTAAATTTTGTGTGATTTTAAAAACAAAATTTACTTTAATTCATTAAGTTTAAAAAAATGATTTCTAAAATTCGTCGTGAGTTGAAGACTAGGTCATTAAGCCGAAATTACTTTACCCGAGGGCGGGGCGACAAATTTTGTTATCATTATTTTTAATTTTATTGATTTAAAGTATGCCAAAAATATTATACTTTATAAATTTTTGAAAAGTGGGGTTATAAACCAAACTTCAAAAATATATATATATATATATATATGTTTGTATTTTATCTTATGTACAAAACAGGGTAAAACAACGCACTTTCAAAGACGGTCATTAAAGTTAAGCAAAAGGTACTAATTTTGACGACAAGACGCAAAACAACAAATATGATATAACAAATGAAGGAATGAACGATGAGGCGCCATCTATCATTCGACGAGCTTTGTAATTACAAACTCGGTATTTTTAATCACTTTTCTACGCTAATCACCCTCATGAATTTATAATTATAGTCTGATTTCATGCAAATGAGGGCATTGCATGATCTTAAGTGTGGGGAAGGGTTATAAATTCTCTCAGGTTTATACTTGGTTTATTTGCCAAATTTTGTGAAAATTTGAAAAATTTTCAATTAAATGAAGTCAAAATTATGTTTATACATATTTATGAACGGTGAAAACTAGGTGTTAATACCGAAATTATCGTTACCTCGGAAAGGGCATAAATTGAGAAACAACCTAAAACGCTTGAATTCATTTAAAATGAAATAAAGGAGAATAAAAAGGCAAAGAAAGAAACTAAGTGTGGGGAGAATGTACCAAGTTATTCAATTAAAAACTATCTATCACATGTTTCTGTAAAGTTATTGCAGGTGTTTTTGTTTTGGACTAAATTAACTGTTTTACCCGATTTATTAAAGAAAGATGGATCTACACGATGAATCAATTCCATCATTAAAAGGAAGTAAAGTCTTCCGAAAAAGACACGCGCTTCTTGATTTAGGTCATGAAGTTGTCGTCCAGACCAGCTGTAGGTTGACGAAAAATCTAGAAAAGTCATCTCTAAAATCAGCAGGAAATCCACGGACCTCAGCATCAAACAGGGTCGCCAAGTGGTCAGATTTATCCTAACCATGAGAAGGATTTATCTCGTACAATGGGGAGGCACCGTGCAAATTAGCTTGATAAGACTAATGAATCAGATCCCCAGAAAGGATAATCTCCTTAAAGATTAAAAATCAGCTTTTAAGACTGATATTACTCAATACTTGAGATTGACCTTAAAGATTGAGAATTCAAACTCATGGAATTCAATGATATCTAAATTCGAGCTTGAACGAGAAAATATTTTGATCAAAAATACAAACCGATTTGTTTTCTGAAAACCCATTTTCAATGCGTTCATTACCATTGAACGTAAAATCCTAGGAATTCACCTGGAATTCATTAGGTCACCTGAACCAAATCGGGTGTCAACCGTAAGAACGGTGGTTGCATAGCATGGTCGGAGACAGGACCTTGTGCCAGACCGAAAAATCATAGGATGATCTTTACTATCGCTCCTACCAAGGATAGTTCTAGCATCCGACACGTTAAAAGACCATAATCATCTGCATGTCACGGGACATTGCCTTAACAGTTTCTTGTTCATCGCTTTCCTTTACAACCGGACGGTAGTTTGCCGAAAGGTAATATACGGAACAAGTAAACTGGATGTGTGCTTTCTGATACCGGGATAGCAGTGGATTACACGAACCTAAATGTTTTTAGCCAAAATATTGATCCACAAATATATTTTGCAACACCAATGGTGGATCAAATCAGAAAACTTATCTAGGGTAAAAGCTAGATTGAATTTTCAAAAGATCAAATGTTTTCATAAAGATCCTATTTCCTAAAGGATCTAAATTTTTATAGTCATGTGGGACTGTAAACCGCCTTTCAAATGTGCACTTTGCTTTGGAAACCGAAAGTAAATCGGCTATTTGATTGCAAGTGTCGTTGACCTAAACCCAAGGCAACTGTGGATGACACACCCACCTTTAACCATCATTACTGTCATTGTTTATACCGCTATATCAAAATCACTGATGTACAAAATGTGATGAATAAAAAAAGTGATTCGTGTATGTTTTTATTTCAAGTTCTGTATTGCTTGAGGACAAGCAACGCTCAAGTGTGGGGATATTTGATAGTGTTCTAAATGAACATATATTTAGTAGCAATATCGTTCCAATATGTAAAGTTTTTTAATGTAATTTCCTTATTTTTAGTTGTAATAGTTAAATAAATAAGTGCGAAGACGAAAGACGCAAATCGCTCGAAAATGAAGATTTAAAGACAAAAACGAAGATTTGAAAGACCAAAACGTCCAAAAAGCTCAAATGTACAAGATACAATTCAAAAGGTTCAATTTATTGATGAGAAACGTCTAAAAATGACAAGAGTACAAGTTACAAAACGCAAAGTACACGATATAAAATTGTACGAAAGGACGTTCGAAAATCCGGAACCAGGACATGAGTCAACTCTCAGCGCTCGACGCAACGGTGTAAAAATTACGAGTCAACTATGCACAAGAATAAAATATAATATTTAAATAAATCATAATAAGAATAATATTAAATAATAAAAAGTTGTTAATTGAGCATAGTTCAGGGGTCGTAAATGAAAATTCAATTTATAATTTGGCCTATAAAAGGAACGATCTATGTAACGATGATCAGGAGGAAGAATTTTTTTCCGATCTTTTTTCTTCGATCAATTATCAATATCAATTATCAATATCTATATTCTATATCTCTATCATAATGTTAATGTAATAAGATATAACAATAATCTTAATTTTAAGTTTAAATTATGATAATAATAAGATTTATGATAGAGATCATTTGAGTGTGTAAGTCGAAATTCTGTCCGTGTAACGCTACGCTATTTTTAATCATTGTAAGTTATGTTCAACCTTTTTACATTAATGTCTCGTAGCTAAGTTATTATTATACTTATTTGAGCCGAAGTAATCGTGATGTTGGGCTAAAATATTAAGACGGGGTTATTGAACTTTGTACCATAATTAAGGTTTGGGCAAAAGACCGACACTTGTGGAAATTGGACTATTGACTATTAATAGATGGGGGGTATTGTCTAATTGAGTGACAACTCATTGGAGTCTGTCGAACCTATCTTCAAATTAATTAACCTAATAATTAATAATGATTATGGTTGTCCTATTTAGTGACGTTCATATGGAATCTATTATAATCATTTAATTAATCAATTGGGTTGGGTAATTGATTATTCATTCTGATAAAGTGGATGAATTAATATTCATAAACTAATTAAAACAGGGGTGGATTACATACAGTGATAACTGGTGTAATTGTTGACAGAAGTGATAACTGCGTCATAGTTTAAATCCTTAATCAGTTGGAATATTTGACTTCGGGTATAAGGGTAATTTGACGAGGATACTCGCACTTTATATTTATGACCGATGGACTATTATGGACAAAAACCAGATAGACGTATCAAATAAACTAGGACAAAAGACAATTAACCCATGGTAATAAATTAAAATCAACACGTCAAACATCATGATTACGGAAGTTTAAATAAGCATAATTCTTTTATTATATTTCTCATCGTATCTTTATTTACTGTCATTTTATTACTCGCAATTTTATTTTCTGTCATTTTATTTATCGCAATTTATTTTACGCACTTTAATTTTTGTCATTTATTTTTACGCTTAAAATCGACAAACCGGTCATTAAACGGTAAAACCCCCATTTTATAATAATACTACTACTTATTTATATATATATTTTTACAAATAAACTTAATAATATAGCGTTAACTTCACCAGCTCCCTGTGGAACGAACCGGACTTACTAAAAACTACACTACTCTACGATTAGGTACACTGCCTATAGTGTTGTAGCAAGGTTTAGGTATATCCCATCCGTAAATTAATAAAACTTGTGTCATATTTTGTAGTATTTTGTATTAAAAATAATACTATTTCGTACCCTCACGCTACATCATCAATTAACATGGTGGAACACCTATCTCGAGCAGGTGGGACAAGATGATGCTTAAACACTACCGTGGTCAGCATTCAAGCACTTGATGAGCGAGCAGTACCGTCCCAGAAACGAGGTCAATAAGCTCAAGGTAGAGCTTAGAGGGTTACGAACACAAGGATTCGATATTACACATACGAACGGCGACTCACAGAGTTGTGCCTATTGTGTCCAAGAGCGTTTGAAGATGAAGAAGAGAAGATCGACGCATTTGTGAAAGGATTACCAGAAAGGATTCAAGAAGATATAAGTTCACACGAGCCCACCTCCATACAAAAGGCAAGTCGAATGGCTCATAAACTCATAAATCAAATTGAGGAAAGAATTAAAGAGCAGGCGACCGAAGAAGCCAACATAAAACAAGTCAAGAGAAAGTGGGAAGAAACCAGTGACAAGGGTTACCAATACAACAACAACAACAATCACAACCACAATTGCAATAACTATCCCAACAACTGCAATATCAATCGCAACCACAACAATCGCAATCCTAACAATTGATACAACAAACGGCCAAACAACAACTACAACAACCGTCCCAACAATAACAACAACAACAATCCCAACAACAATCCCAATAATAACAATGGCAACGACAATCAGAAAATTCCATGTTGTGGGTGTGAAGGATATCATCCGGATAAATACTGTAGGGTTGTATGTACCAAATGTAATAGACCGGGTCATGGTGTGACGAAGTGTGAAACTTTCGGACCAAAGACTGGAGGAACAAATAACGCCCACATTGTTTGTTTCGGATGCGGGAAGAAGGGCCACTTCAGAACTACGTGCCCAAACCCGGGAAATAATAATGGGCAAAGCCGTGGGAGAGTTTTTAACATTAATGCGGAAGAAGCGCAGGAAGACCCGGAGCTTGTTACGGGTACGTTTCTTATCGATGAAAAACCTTCTTATGTTTTATTTGATTCGGGCGAAGATAGAAGCTATATGAGTAGAGATTTTTGTGCTAAATTAAGTGGTCCATTAACACCTATGAATAATAAATTTTTACTCGAATTAGCAAACGGTAAATTAATTTCAGCAGATAAAATATGTCAGAATCGAGAAATTAAACTGGTTAGCGAAACATTTAAGATTGACTTGATACCAGTAGAGTTAGGGAGTTTTGATGTGATAATTGGCATGGACTGGTTGAAAAAGGAGAGGGCAGAGATTGTATGTTACAAAAATGTAATTCGCATTGTACGAGAAGAAGGAAAACCCTTAATGGTGTACGGAGAAAAGAGCAACGCAAAGCTAAATCTTACTAGTAATTTGAAAGCGCAAAAACTAATAAGAAAAGGTTGCTAGCCGTTCTAGCACACGTCGAGAAGGTACAGACTGAAGAAAAGAACATCAATAATGTTCCCATCGCAAAAGAATTTCCCGACGTATTTCCGAAAGAATTACCGGGACTACCTCCACACCGATCTGTTGAATTTTAAATAGATCTCGTACCAGGAGCTGCACCAATAGCTCGTGCTCCATACAGACTCGCACCCAGCGAAATGAAGGAACTCCAAAGCCAATTACAAGAAATTTTAGTACGTGGTTTCATACGACCTAGTACATCACCATGGAGAGCTCCTGTTTTCTTTGTCAAAAAGAAGGATGGTACATTCAGGTTGTGTATCGACTACCGAGAGTTGAACAAACTTACGATCAAGAACCGCTACCCACTACCGAGAATCGATGACTTATTTGATCAACTACAAGGCTCATCAGTTTATTCGAAGATTGATTTACGTTCCGGGTATCATCAAATGCGGGTGAAGGAGGATGATATTCCAAAGACTGCTTTCAGAACGTGTTACGGTCATTACGAGTTTATGGTTATGCCGTTTGGATTGACTAACGCACCAGCTGTGTTCATGGACCTCACGAACTTTGTGTGTGGACCATATCTCGACAAGTTTGTCATTGTTTTCATCGATGACATACTTATCTACTCAAAGAATTATCAAGAACACGAAGAACATTTGAGAAAAGTGCTAGAGTTGTTGAGGAAAGAAAAATTGTACGCTAAGTTTTCAAAGTGTGCATTTTGGTTGGAAGAAGTTCAATTCCTCGGTCACATAGTGAACAAAGAAGGTATTAAGGTGGTTCCGGCAAAGATTGAAACCGTTGAAAAGTGGGAAATCCTGAAAACTCCGAAACACATACGCCAATTTTTAGGACTGGCTGGGTAATACAGAAGATTCATCCAAGATTTTTCCAAAATAGCAAAACCCTTGACTGCATTAACGCATAAAGGGAAGAAATTTGAATGGAAGGATGACCAAGAGAAAGCGTTTCAATTGTTAAAGAAAAAGTTAACTACGGCACCTATATTGTCATTAAAGCTAACTACGGCACCTATATTGTCATTGCCTGAAGGGAATGATGATTTTGTGATATATTGTGACGCTTCAAAGCAAGGTCTTGGTTGTGTATTAATGCAACGAACGAAGGTAATTGCTTATGCGTCCAGACAATTGAAGATTTACGAGCAAAATTATACGACTCATGAATTTTGAATTGGGCGCTGTTGTTTTTACATTAAAGACTTGGAGGCACTACTTATATGGGGTCAAATGTATCATATATACTGACCACAAAAGTCTCCAACATATATTTAATCAGAAACAACTAAACATGAGGCAGCGTAGGTGGATCGAATTGTTAAATGATTACGATTTTGAGATTCGTTACCACCCGGGGAAGGCAAATGTGGTAGCCGACGCTTTGAGTAGAAAGGACAGAGAACCTATGCGGGTAAAATCTATGAATATAATTATTCGTACTAACCTTACTACTCAAATAAAGGAGGCGCAACAAGGAGTTTTAAAAGAGGGAAATTTGAAGAATGAAATACCCAAAGGTTCGGAGAAACATCTTAATATTAGGGAAGACGGAACTCGGTATAGAGCTGAAAGAATTTGGGTACCAAAGTTTGGAGATGTAAGAGAAATGGTACTTAAGGAAGCACATAAAACTAGATACTCAATACATCCCGGAGCAGGAAAGATGTACAAAGATCTCAAGAAACACTTTTGGTGGCCGGGTATGAAAGTCGATATTGCTAGATATGTAGGAGAATGTTTGACGTGTTCTAAGGTCAAAGCTGAACATCAGAAACCATCAGGTCTACTTCAACAACCCAAAATCCCAGAATGGAAATGGGAAAACATTACCATGGATTTCATTACTAAATTGCCAAGGACTGCAAGTGGTTATGATACTATTTGGGTAGTAGTTGATCGTCTCACCAAGTCAGCACACTTTCTACCAATGAGAGAAGATGATAAAATGGAGAAGTTGGCGCGATTATACTTGAAGGAAGTTGTCTCCAGACAAGGAATACCCGTCTCTATTATCTTTGATAGGGATGGCAGATTTGTTTCAAGGTTTTAGCAAACATTACAACAAGCATTGAGAACTCGTCTAGACATGATTACTGCCTATCATCCACAAACTGATGGGTAGAGTGAAAGGACAATACAGACGCTTGAAGACATCCTACGAGCATGTGTTATTGATTTTGGAAATAGTTGGGATCGACATCTACCATTAGCAGAGTTTTTCTACAACAACAGTTATCACTCGAGTATTGAGATGACACCATTTAAAGCACTTTATGGTAGAAAGTGCAGGTCTTCGAATTTTTGGAGTGAAGTGGGGGATAGACAGATCACGGGTCCGGAAATAATTCAAGAAACTACAGAGAAAATCATCCAAATTCAACAACGGTTGAAAACCGCCCAAAGTCGATAAAAGAGCTACGCAGACATTAAAAGAAAAGATATAGAATTTGAATTTGGAGAGATGGTCATGCTTAAGGTTTTACCTTGGAAAGGTGTTGTTCGATTTGATAAACGGAGGAAACTAAATCTAAGGTACATTGGACCATTCAAGATAATAGATCGTGTCGGACCAGTAGCTTACCGACTTGACTTACCTCAACAACTCGCCGGGGAACATAACACTTTTCATGTCTCGAATCTGAAGAAATGTTTTGCTAAAGAATATCTCACCATTCTGTTAGAAGAAATCCAAATCAATGAAAAACTTCAATTCATTGAAGAACCCGTCGAAATAATGGATCGTGAGGTTAAAAGACTTAAGCAAAATAAAATACCAATTGTTAAGGTTCGATGGAATGCTTGTAGAGGACCCGAGTTCATCTAGGAATGTGAAGATCAGATGAAGAAGAAATACCCGCACTTATTTCTAGAAGATGCATCAACACCTTCAACTGCTTAAAATTTCGGGACGAAATTTATATAACGGGTAGGTGCTGTAGTGACCCGAACTTTTCCATGATTATATATACTAAATGAAAACTATATTTTCATGATTAAATGTTTCCAACATGTTAAGCAATCAAACTTTTTAAGACTTGACTAATTGAAATGAGTTTCATGTAGACAATTGACCACCCGAGTTGACCGGCGATTCACGAACGTTAAAACTTGTAAAAACTATATGATGATATATATATGGATATATATATATATATATATATATATATATATATATATATATATATATATATATATATATATATATATATATAGTTAACATGATATTAAGATAAGTAAGTATCTCACTATGTATATTAACAATGAATTATATACATAAAAAATGAGATTACTAAGTTAAGAAACTCGAAACGATATATATAACGATTATCGTTATAACAACGCCTTAGTAAATACATATGTATCATATTAAGGTATTGTTACACTATATTTAACATGATAAAATGATAATTATATATATCATTATGTAAGTTAACAATGAACTACATATGTAAAACAAGACTACTAACTTAAGAATTTCGAAACGAGGCATATATGTAACGATTATCGTTGTAACGACATTTTAATGTATATATATCATATTAAGATATATTCATACATCATAATATCATGATAATATAATAATTTAACATCTCATTAGATATAATAAACAATGGGTTAACTACATTAAATGAGATCGTTACCTTAAAGGTTTCAAAACAACACTTACATGTAACGACTAACGATGACTTAACGACTCAGTTAAAATGTATATACATGTAGTATTTTAAGATGTATTCATACACTTTTGAAAGACTTCAAGACACATATCAAAGTACTTCTACTTATCAAAAATGCGTACAATTGCATTCTCATTCATTTTCATCAATAATTCTACTCCTATACACCCGTATTCGTACTCGTACAATACACAGCTTCTAGATGTATTTATTATTGGTATATACACTCCAATGATCAGCTCTTAGCAGCCCTTGTAAGTCACCAAGACATGTGGGAATCATCATTTCACAACTAGCATGACTTATGAGCATGAAAACAAAAACCAGTAACCTTATATTGACTAAGCATTAGGCATTTTTTTCAAACAACACACACATCACATTTCTTTGATTTTCTAATCCAAATTCTCTCCATCTTAACTCTCTCTAAGCTTAAGAACATCTATACTTCAGCAATATTGGTCAATCTAGCTTCAATTACAATCAAGAAACATCATCATTCAAGAACACATCAAGAACAATTCACAAATACTTTCAAGCTTACTAGCTTACTTCTAATCTTGCAAATCCATTTCAAGTGATCATCCAATCTCAAGAAATCCTTATTATTTACAGTAGGTTATCTTTCTAAATCAAGGTAATACTCATATTCAAACTTTGATTCAATTTCTATAACTATAACAATCTTAATTCGAGTGATAATCTTACTTGAACTTGTTTTCATGTCATGATTCTACTTCAAGAACTTTCAAGCCATCCAAGATCCTTTGAAGCTAGATCAATTTTTGTCACTTCCAGTAGGTTTACCTACTAAACTTGAGGTAGTAATGATGTTCATAAGATCATTCGATTCATATATATATAACTATCTTGAAACAACCCAACCCGTATTAAAACCGGCCCATAAAAAATTTTCCTTTTAATACGCGTTAAATAATACTTTAGGTCCCAATTGTGTTTCCATAAACATCTTTAATATAATAGAAGGTTTAATAAACCTTAAAACATTTAATACATTGATTAATTATCCAAACAGACATACACGACCCGACTAGTTTAGTTTCCAACCAAAACCGAGCATGGTGATTTGGGACTACGCTACCCAAATCCTAATCGAGTACAAAAGCAAGATCTTCTAAGCAACCTAGCCAAGATCTCAAATCCCCAAGCTTACCCGAGCCGCCAAGCATGCGATCCTATAAAAATAGCAACAACGAGAGGGTATGCTAACGCTTAGTGAATGATAATATACTACATGCATATATATGTATAAAATGGACACGCCACACAAATATCAAATACCGCATACCGAAGCATCCATGTATAAGGCAACAACACTCAGCATACCGTACGATCTCTAAGCAACAAGCTAAAGATATCAACAAAGTATAAGTTCACCAATGACGATGTGAACAACGCCATTAAGCTACACCCGGAGGGTTAGCTACAACACAACAATACATTAATATGTATAACAATATAAAACGAATAAGGTTAACCCCTTAACCCATTACCGAATACCAAATGCCACAATGAAGATTGGCCGAACTACACGAGCCTTAGTAATCCGAACCCACACGAGATTACTATCTTCGCAACATCTAGGTTGGCCGAACTACACAAGCCTTAGTAATCCGAAACCATACGAGATTACTACCTCAATAAGATGACCGAACTACACGCGTCACCGTGAATTCGAACTACACGCGATTCACTTCTCAACTTCAAAACCCACGGTCACGGGATTATAAAATCCACCACATCGGGGTCATCCACTTCACAATAATATCAACCCTTCGCCATTGGGGTTATAACATCCAAATCACAACCACGTGTGATAACGTACACACAAGCGTGTAACTCGCCAAAGGTGGTCAACCAAAATGCACAAACGTGCCAATTGGACCTATACACAAGTCCATCAATCCACCTATATGTGAAGTGAGCTCTATAACCGAGAACCACTTCACCCGACCCGCACCCATCCTACAGATACATATGCATATAGGATATTAACACTCACCTTGTCGCCTTGAAGAAAATGCTTCCAAGTAATCCGCAACTCATCAATGGAAAGTGCCTAATCCATTATCACAAATTCAATAACACCCTTAGATTATATCTACAAACCAACCCAATTCGACACTTAGTGCAATTTCGACCCAAATGCACTTCCAAGGACAAACCGCGCCCAAACTAACCAATAATCACTAACACAAGTGATAATGGTCCTAATATGCCAATTAAACCCGAACACAAGTGTTAAACACTTATCGTTCTCAAAATCGCCCATAAACCCTAATTTTGACCCATAAGGTCAAAATCTCACCATTTACAAGTTTTGGCACCAAAACATGTTTAAATCGGTTTTATACTTCAACTTAATCCATTTTAAGTTTACAAACCTCATCGAATCGACATTCGGGTCATAATCATCAACAAACCCTAATTTTGACTCTAGTCAAAATTAGTCAACCACGAAAATCCTAAAAGTCTCCAAAACACCAATAATCACTAATGTTGGTGATTATACACCATTTACAAGTCTTAAACATGGTTAAATCATTAACCAACCCAAAACCCGCCTTTAACACTTATAAGCCCGAATCTTGGTGTTAATCTCCAATTAACAACTAAATGGGTTCCATCTATGAATCATACAATCAAAAGCCCCAAATTTAAATGATGAACACGAGGAGAACAAACTTGTCAACTACGCCAAAGATCAAATCCCGCTTCTTCCTTTCCAAAAATCCCTTTGAAATCAAGTGGGTGTTTGAGTTTTGAGAGAAAAATGAAAAGAAAAGGAGAATGAAATTAGGAAATGAAATGAATGGATGAGGTTAAAGCCTCAAATCTGGCTCAAACGTGAAATGACCAAATTGCCCTTGAACCTTATTTAATATTACAAGAATCTGGTGCCAGTTCGTGCAGTATGCCGCGCCGTGACATTAATGGTTGCGCCGCGACCTTTGCCTGAGTCTGGTGCCTTCTTTACCACACTTTCTGATCTGAATTCTAGTTGATTGCCGTGCCGCGGCTTCATTTGTCGCGCCGCGACACACGGCGTGATCTGAGTCAATTTCTTGCATACAAGACCTCAACACCCGAACATGTCCCGAACCCTTCATACGCCTATCGTACATACACAATACACCTATAAATCATATACGGGGAAAACGGGGTGTTACAACTCTCCCCGACTTAAATTCAATCACGTCCTCGTGATCCTAGTCACGAACCCAAACAGACCCACACTCAATGGTCGTCAAATATGCATTTCAAACCGACTTCTACCACAAATCCGCTAACCCGATGGTTAATCCAATGACAAATTACACACTTGATCGCATCCCGAGACGTACAATACACGCAACAACCGAAGTCTACAACGATCCCTTAGACAATTCTTCTTAAAGAGTTACCCTTAACAGCTAAATCGTCACCCGTGATTTATTAAATTCCATAATTCCGAGCACTAGCACTAACTCAATCCCTCACATCGGGAAAACTCAACCAATCTCGTATCGAGATGTCAATTCCTTAGCATACCCTTACCGAGTACGACGCTAAAAACCACCAAGTCTCAACCTAAGGTCAACAACCCGAAGCGATGAAGACCGAACCAAACGAATCCTGACGGATAACACCAATCACTAAACATCCCTTGTAGTGCGCAAAACGACCAATACGCAACTACCGTAACATCATAATCCAACGGCTAAAACCGGTAGCGCCCAAAATGACTATGGAAATGCAAATCCCAAGGTATATAAAATCGACTATCGTCACACCCGTAACAACACGTGAGCGAAACACGGCTATCGACTCACTAATCATACAACATGGTCCTCACGACCCCACCATCGGCGTATAAAACAACCGATAGTTCAAACATCACGGTCCTTACGACCCCACCATCGGTGTATAAAACAACCGACAGATCACACAACACGAAGGCTGGCCGAAAACACACGCGCCTTAGTGAATCCGAACTACACGCGACTCACTACCTTCACCACAACAACAATCGGGATTGGCCGAACTACATGCGCCTTAGTGAATTCGAAATACACGAGAGTCACTATCCCAGAGGAATGACCGAACTATACGAGTCATTTGTGAATCCGAACTACACGAGACTCACTCCTCAATACAATGACCGAAGCCACACGAGTCATTTGTGAATCCGAACTACACGCGACTCACTTCCACAATAAGATGACCGAAACCACACGCGTCATCGTGAATCCGAAACCACACGCGATCCACTACCATGATGAAGTCAGCGGACCCGAAGATCATGCTTCACCAATCTCAACACCGGATGAAGTCAGCGGACCCCGAAGGTCATGCTCCACCGATATAACACCTCGCTCATGATGAAGTCAGCGGACCCCGAAGGTCATGCTCCACCAATCGCATACTCCCATGATGAAGTCAGCGGACCCTAAAAGTCATGCTTCATCAATCACCAATACCATGATGAAGTCAGCGGACTCCGAAAGTCATGCTTCATCAATCAACGCCCTTTTAGCCTCGAACGACGAGTAGCGTAACATCGCGCTCTGCTACGCCATAGTGAATCCTAACGGATACCACTAACCATTCACACACTCGAGCAAGAACCACCTATATCAAACATAAGCACAAAACAATAATTCTCTAGAAGAGAATCCGACACACACTTCCCTTAACCGAAGGATTTCACCTTGCTCACCAAACACGTCCATTATCTCTCAACGAGATTTACCACATTACCACCTCGGTGATAATTCAAATCCAAACCATAGGTATAATTTATCAGAAATTGTAATCTACCACAAATCGACCAAAACCAGGTCTCGACAACATTTTCCGGATCTACCAAAAGCATCATCCGAAATCTCACACGACCCATCACCATATCTTGCTCCAGCCTTGAGCACACGAAGGATTTCAATCAATCCTTAAACACTTCGAACAAAAAGTGTACCACGATTACACAAACCACACCCTCGCAATCATCCAATTGCTCTAGTTTGTCAATTTCCAACTAGTCACTCATGTACCTAAGGGTTTCACTTTAGTACCCTAAGTACAATGTAACCGCAACACAATCAGAGTTGAACACCACGCTAGTAGGTATAAAAGAGGCACCTAATGTCGCGTCATATAAACTCCATTACCAACATACATCGAGATTCAAAACACTCGATTTCAAGGGTTCCAACCACCCAACGAACCTCATAGTTCATCAACTTCCACACTATAGCGAACACACACTTAACAATCGAACACCAAAACCCATTTTCATGGCTTGGTAAGAACATTTCTCAGATACTAAGGAATGCTTGGTTGCACCAAGTCTTACGCCCTTCGCCCGACAATCAAACGTCACCATAGGGTACTTCCATTAGGAACGTCACCCATATCAACAATATGCACAACACAAGGCATTTTACAAACTCAAATTCAACGACACTTAATAAATAATTAAAGAACATATTTATTAAACCGAAATGTACCTTAACGTCTCCTTGCCGCACCCGTCCCCGCTAACTTGGGACATTCCGACGTACGATGTCCTTCTTCTTGGCAATTGAAATACACCATACCATTACCCTTTGGTACCGAACATTCCCAAGACTTGTGACCCCTCATGCCACAATTGTAACATCTAGATGCACTAGAATCCGTTATACCCGTCCACGTACCACCCGTGCTCACACTCGGACCCTTAGTCCTCTTACTCGGAGCACCATACGAAACAACCCTTCTCTCACTTGAAGGTTCACCAATCTTTGATCGCGTATACGACTCGAAACCTCTAGCCACGGCGAATAATTCCGCAAACAATTTCGCGTGACCCCGGCTAATCTTATTCCTCAAGTCATCATTCAAGGTTCGATAGAAATCTTGCATCAACAAATTATCATTCCCCAAATACTCCGGGCAAAAACGAGCCTTCGCCATAAAGGTCGTCTTGAGAGTATTCAAATCCATAGAACCCCGTTGCAAATTTCGCAACTCATTACGCATTTCTGACAAATCGGCTGAAGTCCGGAACTCCTCGAAGAATTCCTTCTTAAACCCGTCCCACGATAACGCCATAAACGGTTCACCACCGACAAGATCAATCTTACCATCCAACCAATCCTTTGCCCTACCCCGCAACAAACTAGTAGAGAGTCTCGTCTTCTTCTCAGGAGGGCATTCAATAGTACGAAAACACCCTTCGACATCCGAGATCCAAGTTGTGCTTACCAAAGGATCCGGTTTCCCGTCATACATCGGGGGTTTAGTCCTCATGAAGCTCTTAAGACAATGCTCCATTTCACTACTACCGCGAAATTCGGAATACTTCCTATCCATTTCTTCTCGAAACGCACTCATTTGCTCCGCAATGGCGGCCGCAACTCTAGAGTTAAACTCCTTGTCATTCGTCTCGATCTCGTTTCGCGTCGTCATTCTAAAGAATGCAAAATGATTAGTCCACAAACCTATAAAGAAACACGCATAACACCGCCCCATCTTGCTCAACACTCGTCGTACATCACTTGTTAGACACGATTTTCACCCGTAATAAGGTTTGCAAGTCCTTATTACGCACACACGTCGTCTCAACTCGTTAGTACAATGACCGCCTCGCTCGATGATATAACCAACACAACGAAGATTCCACGCGATATAAACACACGCAAGGGAATAGCATCACAACACAAGCCAAACATCCTAGTTAGTCCACCTACAAACAAGACACTAACTATAACCCGTTCCGACCCGTTCACCTACAAGTCCCGCAACAAATAAGGACACATAAAAGTCTAAGTCTAGGCACCTATCTCAAGTCGCCTAAATCCCTTAGACCATGCTCTGATACCACTTGAAACAACCCAACCCGTATTAAAATCGGCCCATAAAAATTTTTCCTTTTAATACGCGTTAAATAATACTTTAGGTCCCAATTGTGTTTCCATAAACATCTTTAATACAATAGAAGGTTTAATAAACCTTAAAACATTTAATACATTGATTATATGTCCAAACGGATATACACGACCTGACTAGTTTAGTTTCCAACCAAAACCAAGCATGGTGATTTGGGACTACGCTACCCAAATCCTAATCGGGTACAAAAGCAAGATCTTCTAAGCAACCTAGCCAAGATCTCAAATCCCCAAGCTTACCCGAGCCGCCAAACATGCGATCCTATAAAAATAGCAACAACGAGAGGGTAAGCTAACACTTAGTGAATGATAATATACTACATACATATATATGTATAAAATGGACACGCCACACAAATATCAAATACCTCATACCGAAGCATCCATGTATAAGGCAACCACACTAAGTATACCGTATGATCTCTAAGCAACAAGCTAAAGATATCAACAAAGTATAAGTTCACCAACGACGATGTGAACAACGCCATTAAGCTACACCCGGAGGGTTAGCTACAACACAACAATACATTAATATGTATAACTGATAAGGCTAAAAAGGAACATATATTTCATAGCATTATCCCCCAAGAAAGACAAGTTTTTAGTTGAAATTGTTCCATTTTCAAGTAATATTCGTTTATATTAAATAAGTGCGAAGACAAAAGGCGAAAACGACGAATTGAAGACACAAAGGTCCAAAAAGCTCAAAAGTACAAGATACAATCAAAAAGGTTCAAATTATTGATGAAGAACGTCTAAAAATGACAAGAGTACAAGTTACAAAACGCAAAGTACACAATATAAAATTGTACAAAAGGGCGTTCGAAAATCCGGAACTGGGACCTAAGTCAACTTTCAACGCTCGACGCAACGGTGTAAAAATTACAAGTCAACTATGCACAAGAATAAAATATAATATTTAAATAATTCATAATAAGAATAATATTAAATAATAAAAAGTTGTTAATTGAGCATAGTTCAGGGGTCGTAAGTGAAAAATCAAATTCAGAATTCGCCTATAAAAGGCAGTGTATTCGATCGATATAAACACACCCTTTTCTATCCTAAATCTATCTTTCTATATATATCGATCCCTTTTCTATATCTAATATCAATATCTATAATTCTCTATCATAATGTTAATGTAATAAGATATAACAATAATCTTAATTTTAAGTTTAAATTATGATAATAATAAGATTTATGATAGAGATCGTTTTGATTATATAAGTCAAAATTCTGTCCATGTAACGCTACGCTATTTTTAATCATTGTAAGTTATGTTCAACCTTTTTATATTAATGTCTCGTAGCTAAGTTATTATTATGCTTATTTAAAACGAAGTAATCATGATGTTGGGCTAATTACTAAAATTGGGTAATTGGGCTTTGTACCATAATTGGGGTTTGGACAAAAGAACGACACTTGTGGAAATTAGACTATGGGCTATTAATGGGCTTTATATTTGTTTAACTAAATGATAGTTTGTTAATGTTAATATAAAGATTTACAATTGGGCGTCCCTATAAATTACCATATACACTCAATCGGACACGATGGGCGGGGTATTTATATGTACGAATAATCGTTCATTTAACCGGACACGGGAATGGATTAATAGCCACTAGAATAATTAAAACAGGGGTGAAATTATATACAAGGACACTTGGTATAATTGATAACAAAATATTAAAACCTTGGGTTACACTCAGTCGACATCCTGGTGTAATTATTAAACAAAGTATTAAAATCTTGTTACAGTTAAAGTCCCCAATTAGTTGGAATATTTAACTTCGGGTATAAGAATAATTTGATGAGGACACTCGCACTTTATATTTATGACTGATGGACTGTTATGGACAAAAACCAAACGGACATATTAAATAATTCAGGACAAAGGACAATTAACCCATGGGCATAAAATTAAAATCAACACGTCAAACATCATGATTACGGAAGTTTAAATAAGCATAATTCTTTTATTTCATATTTAATTTCCTTTATTTTATATTTAATTGCACTTCTAATTATCGCATTTTTATTGTTATTGTATTTAATTGCACTTTTAATTATCGTACTTTTTAATTATCGCAAGTTTATTTTATCGCACTTTTATTATTCGCAATTTCATTATCGTTATTTACTTTATGCTTTAATTTAAGTCTTGTATTTATTTTTAATATTTTACATTTGGTTTTAACTGCGACTAAAGTTTTAAAATCGACAAACCGGTCATTAAACGGTAAAAACCCCCCTTTATAATAATAATATTACTAATACTATATATATTTTTCTATTTTTATAAATATAAACTTAAAAATATCGTGTGCGTTAAACTTCACTAGCTCCCTGTGGAACGAACCGGACTTACTAAAAACTATACTATAATACGATTAGGTACACTGCCTATAAGTGTTGTAGCAAGGTTTAGGTATATCCCATCCGTAAAATAATAAAACTTGTGTAATTTGTATCGTATTTCGTACTAAAAATAACACTATTTCGTACCCCATCCCTACAACATCAATAACAATATAAAATGAATAAGGTTAACCCCTTAACCCATTACCGAATACCAAACGCCACAATGAAGATTGGCCGAACTACACGAGCCTTAGTAATCCAAAACCACACGAGATTACTACCTCAATAAGATGACCGAACTACATGCATCACCGTGAATCCGAACTACACGCGATTCACTTCTCAACATCAAAACCCACGGTCACGGGATTATAAAATCCACCACATCGGGATCATCCACTTCACAACAATATCAACCCTTCGCCATTGGGGTTATAACATCCAAATCACAACCACGTGTGATAACGTACACACAAGCGTGTACCTCGCCAAAGGTGGTCAACCAAAACGCACAAACGTGCCAATTGGACCTATACACAAGTCCATCAATCCACCTATATGTGAAGTGAGCTCTATAACCGAGAACCACTTCACCCGACCCGCACCCATCCTACACATACATATGCATATAGGATATTAACACTCACCTTGTCGCCTTGAAGAAAATGCTTCCAAGTAATCCGCAACTCGTCAATGGAAAGTACCTAATCCATTATCACAAATTCAACAACACCCTTAGATTGTATCTACAAACCAACCCAATTCGACACTTAGTGCAATTTTGACCCAAATGCACTTCCAAGGACAAACCGTGCCCAAACTAACCAATAATCACTAACACAAGTGATAATGGTCCTAATATGCCAATTAAACCCGAACACAAGTGTTAAACACTTATCGTTCTCAAAATCGCCCATAAACCCTAATTTTGACCCATAAAGTCAAAATCTCACCATTTACAAGTTTTGACACCAAAACATGTTTAACTCGGTTTTATACTTCAACTTAATCCATTTTAAGTTTACAAACCTCATCGAATCGACATTCAGGTCATAATCATCAACAAACCCTAATTTTGACTCTAGTCAAAATTAGTCAACCACGAAAACCCTAAAAGTCTCCAAAACACCAATAATCACTAATGCTAGTGATTATACACCATTTACAAGTCTTAAACATGGTTAAATCATTAACCGACCCAAAACTCGCCTTTAACACTTATAAGCCCGAATCTTGGTGTTAATCTCCAATTAACAACTAAATGGGTTCCATCTATGAATCATACAATCAAAAGCCCCAAACTTGTCAACTACGCCAAAGATCAAATCCCGCTTCTTCCTTTCCAAAAATCCCTTTGAAATCAAGTGGGTGTTTGAGTTTTGAGAGAAAAATGAAAAGAAAAGGAGAATGAAATTAGGAAATGAAATGAATGGATGAGGTTAAAGCCTCAAATCTGGCTCAAACGTGAAATGACCAAATTGCCCTTGAACCTTATTTAATATTACAAGAATCTGGTGCCAGTTCGTGCAGTATGCCGCGCCGCAGCATTAATGGTCGCGCTGCGACCTTTGCCTGAGTCTGGTGCCTTCTTTACCACACTTTTTGATCTGAATTCTAGTTGATTGCCGCGCCGCGGCCTCATTTTTCGCGCCGCGACACACGGCGTGATCTGAGTCATTTTCTTGCATACAAGACCTCAACACCCGAACATGTCCCGAACCCTTCATACGCCTATCGTACATACACAATACACCTATAAATCATATACGGGGAAATCGGGGTGTTACAATTCGATTCATATATATAAAACTATCTTATTTGAAGATTTGAACATGTAATCACTAGAACATAGTTTAGTTAATTCTAAACTTGTTCGCAAATAAAGTTAATCCTTCTAACTTAACTTTTAAAATCAACTAAACACATGTTATATATCTATATGATATGCTAACATAATGATTTAAAATCTGGGAACACGAAAAACACCGTAAAACCGGACATATGCTGTCGTAGTGAAACCGGGGGCTGTTTTGGGTTAGAAAAATAAAAACTATCTTAATCTTTGAATTGGAAGTTTGTTTTCTGGAAAAATAATATTTCATATGAATATGATTCTATATCCAAAAATCATGGTTAAACACAAAGTTGAAGTATGTTTTTCAAAATGGTCATCAAGATGTCGTTCTTTCGACGAAAATGACTACCTCTTTAAAAAATGACTTGTAACCCATATTTCTGACTATAAACTTATACTTTTTTTGTTTAGTTTCATAAATTTCAGTTCATTTTGAAACCATAGCAACTTGAATCACTCAAAACGAATTTAAAACGAAGAAGTTATGGGTAAAACAAGATTGGATAATTTTGCTTGTTGTAGCTACGTGAAATTTGTATCAAATCTATATAAATCATAACTTAACTAACTTATATTATATTATACATGTATTCTAACATATATTATGTAATCTTGGGATACCATAGACACGTATACAATATTTTGACATATCATATTGACCCATCTATATATATTATTTGGAACAACCATAGACACTCTATATGCAGTAATGCTCGAGTTAGCTATACAGGGTTGAGGTTGATTCCAAAATAATATATATACTTTGAGTTGTGATCTAACCTGAGACTTGTATACACTGGGTCGTGGATTGATTCGAGATAATATATATTGATTTATTTTTGTACATCTAACTGTGGACAACTAGTTGTAGATTACTAACGTTGGACTGCTAACTTAACAAACTTAAATCGTTAAAACATAATAAAAAATGTTGTGAATATATTTCTATCATACTTTGATATATATGTATACATTTTTTATAGGTTCGTGAATCAACCCGTGGCCAAGTCTTACTTCCCGACGAAGTAAAAATCTGTGAAAGTGAGTTATAGTCCCACTTTTAAAATCTATTATTTTTGGGATGAGAATACATGCAGTTTTATAAATATTTTATAAAATAGACACAAGTGATCAAAATTACATTCTATGTTGAATTATCGAACCGAATATGCCCCTTTTTAGCTTGGTAGCCTAAGAATTGGTGTTTATGATAATTGCCACCAATTGACGCAAATCCTAAAGATAGATCTATTTGGCCCAACAAGCCTCATCCGAGTTACGGATGCTTTAGTACTTCGATTTATCATGTCCGATGCGAGTCTTGGAATGATGGGGATATTCTATATGCATCCTGTTAAGGTCGGTTAACAGGTGTTCTTCATATGAATGATTTTTATGCAGATTGCATGTTATTGAGAAATGGAAATGAAAATCTTGTGGTCTATTATTACGATTTAATAAATATATAGGTTAAACCTATAACTCACCAATATTTTTGTTGACGTTTAAAGCATGTTTATTCTCAGGTGATTATTAAGAGCTTCCGCTGTTGCATGCTAATTTATGGACAAGAGTTGGAGTCAGCATGCTTGTATAATATTGTTTAAAAACTGCATTCGAAGACATATATTGTTGTGTAAAATTATTGTAAACTATTATGTAATGGTCGTGTGAAAACGCTATATTTTAGATTATTATTATTTGATAATCGTCGTAATATTTTAAAGGTTATGGTTTGTTTTAAAATCGAATGCAGTCTTTGTAAAATGTTTCATATAGTGGTCAAAACCGCGCAACGAAATCAATTAATATGGAACATTTATAATCAATATGAACGGGACATTTCAGCATGTATTCTCAGTCCCAAAAATGTAAAGAGTAAAAGGGAGCAAATGAACTCACTATTCAATATTTTGTAGTAAAAATATTAATACGACGATATTGAACAATGCAGGGTTGGCCTCGAATTCATGAACCTATATCATTCATTTATATATTAAAACGTATAATCGTAACTGAACAAATTTATTTATTATATCTTTAATTTATATATTATATATGTTTAATTTGTGTATATATTTATAATGGTTAATATTTATATAGTTAGATTAATATATCCATATTTATATAAATAATTTTTTAATGTTATATTTAAAAATCGATAGTTTGTTATTTGTATGTATTTATATAAATAATATTAATAGGTTTGATATATATAGTTGTGTAAAATTTTAAATAAAATTATAGTATATGTAACAATTACTAATAATAACCTACTAATAATAATAATAATAATAATAATAATAACTTTATTAATAATATACTAATAATGATATTGTTAATACTGATACTTATATTAATAATAATAATAATAATCTTATTAATGATGATACTATTACTAATCATATTACTTAATAATAATATTTATTTTGATTATAATATTAGTAATATCAATAATAATAATAATAATCATAATTGTAACTAGGGTTATGATAATAATAATAATAAGTGGTAACCAATACTTATATTAGTAATAATAACAGTAATAACTAATATTCATAATACTTAATAATAATAATACTAGTATTAATAATAATTCTAATACTTAATGATAATAATAATAACAATAATGATAAGTGTAATAATAACAATAATAATCATAATAATCATAATAGCAATACTAATTATAATAATAATAGTAATAAATAATAATAATACTAATATTAATATTAATAATACTAATACTTAATAATAACATAACAATGGTAATAATAATATTAATAATAATAATAATAATAATAATAATAATAATAATAATAATAATAATAATAATAATAATAATAATAATAATAATAATAATAGAAATGATAATAAAAATAAAAAAATGAACTACCTTCCATGAAAAGGCTGTTAAAAAAAATGCTCATTACGGGACTCGAACCCAAGACCTCTCGCTCACCCGACAACCATACAAACCGTCCAAGCCAATTTGTTTTTCCTAATTACTATCACACTTAAATTTATTTACCCCGTTAGCTTCTGTTTTCTCTTTTTCTCCTTCCTCTTAAATATATCACTGGAATTTCACAGACTATGATGGCAAAATATTTGTTTAGTTTATGATTTGGAATTGGAACATAATCGACCTCCTGTGTATCATGATCAGTATAAAAAGAAAAAAAATCAACAATGCAGCCCGTTTTTGAAGAAGATGAACTCGATCACTGATATATAAATCTAGACAGTTTTAACTAATGATTATAACATGAAATAGTTCCTAAATCCCTCTTAGAAACTTTTAAAACTATCAATTGAACTTGAAACCTAAAAACTAATTCGAATTTCATGAAGAACATAAGGTTTGACTTTTATTTCAAAAGCTTTGACTCAAAAATTGAAAAGAGATAGAATGAATTGGACTATGAAACCTTGCAGATAGTTTAAATGAAACATTTATAACAGAACTACATTGAAGGATTTTGAAATTAAACTCAAATTTGATGTTTTAAAAAAAAGATGAAGAACAGAGCCGGCGACCTCAATCCTTCATTTTTTTGTTAAATTCAGTCAAATTGAAAGCTGTTACAGGTAATTGTAAATGATAATTGATAGTGTAAAGTTAATTGGTTTCCCTTAACAACTTGTATTGATTGGATTATATAAGATTTTGATGTCGACAAATTTAATTTAGCCAGGAGGAAAATAAAAAAAAATTAAAAGTAGAATGTGATATCTAACTGAATCGTACATTTGATATCAATTTTTAACAATTTTTTTAGATCAAAAACAAAAATCGTAAAAGTTTGAAAGTGATCTGAATTTGGATTTAGAATCTGTTTTACGATTTTCTTCTTTTTATATATATTATTAGTTAATAAATATAAATGTATTAATAATACTTTTAATATTACTAATAATACTAAATATAATAATACAAATATAAATATCAAGTTCATTGATAATTAATAATAATAATAAGCTATTTTATATTAGTAATTATAAATTTTTTAGTTATGATAATACTAATACTAATAATAACAATAATAAGATAAGATTACTAATAATAATAATATCGAAATACTAATAATAATTATAATACTAATAATTATATTAGTAGTAATAATAAATAAAAAAAATCTAATACTGATATGATAATATTTATAATAATGGAAGTTTTAAATAAAAGATAAGTTTAATAATAATAAAAATGATAACAATAATATTATTAATAATGCTAATAATAACACTACTTATAATAATATTACTATTATTAGTGATGATAATAATAATAATATTAATAATAATAATAATACAACAACTTATACATATCAATTTTTATATATACTTATATTTTATGTTAGAAATAATAATATTAATAATACGAATATTAATATTAATATTAACATTAATAATAATAATGAAAGTAAGGATCATAATATTAATATAATGTTTATACTTCGACTTGTAGTTACTTATAATATATTAACCTTGCATTTCATTAACTATATAATACTTGTTTTATAATAACATATTTGAATCATTATATATTTTATATAAATATACCACAACATACATATAATATTGATAATACATAGTACTCATATATATTTATATATAGATTCATTTTGAATTGCACTTAGTTATTTTGTATCTTATTTTACATGTCTAATTCTAATTGTTTAAAATATATTTTATTAATTCAAATTATTATATATATCTATACTTACATATATATATATATATATATATATATATATATATATATATATATATATATATATATATATATATATATATATATATATATATATATATATATATATATATACACTATATATATATATATATATACACATATTTATTTACAACAATTATTCGTGAATCGTCGGGAATAGTTAAAAGGTCAATTGAATATATGAACATAGTTCCAAGGTTTTCGAGACTCAACATTACAGACTATGATTATCGTGTCGAATTCATATAATGATTAAGTTTAAATTTGATCGGAAATTTTCGGGTCGTCACACAATACCCATAACATCCATAGCTATAACCCATAATTTCCTTAGCTCTATCCCGCTCGAAAAACCCGTTTTGAAATAACCCGTTCATGACTCCGTCGTAGTATTTTATGTGTACTACTAATAATACTAATACTACTAATAATAATATTAAGATTAATCATAATCTCTAATAATAATAATAATAATAATAATAATAATAATAATAATAATAATAATAATAATAATAATAATAATAATAATAATAATAATAATAATAATAATAATAATAATAATAATACTAATAATAATAATTATTATTATTATTATTATTATTATTATTATATATATGTTAAGAGTTCAAGAGAGAGATAGGATGAATTTGTGAATTAAACGGAACCAGAAGTCGATTGCTTTATAGGATTGAAACCCACCTACCACACCATGCGATCGCATGGGCTTGTGGGCATTTTTCCATGCGAGCATATGGCCTAAAGTAACAGCTCACAATTTGCAATTCTATGGCTACCGACACATATGAATATATTATTTAATATATAATATATTTAATCTTTAGAATTAATTAAATATTATATTATATTGTAGTGCATAATTGATTTGTAATTTTAGCATTGATGAATTGTACGTTGATGGCCGACTTACGTATCGGTTCCGGTTTTTCGAACATCGTTTCGTACGCTTAGAAAACTTGTACTTTACGTTTCTCGACACGTAACTTTATCAATAGTTAGACTTATATCACCAATAATTATACTAATTGAAATGTAACTTATTCATTTCAGTGTTTTGGTCATTTGCTTCTTTAAATCAATGCCTCGTTATTCATCAAATTATATTTAATAACATTATTTTAAATCAAAACATTTTATGACTAAGTTAATATTATATTTTATCATTTTGTAAAATATATATATATTTTCATTTAGAAATATGAATTTATACATATTATATATGTTTGAAATATTTATCTAATAATATAATATTTAGTTTTTCAAAACTAATTTCAAAGATCATTATATATAATCGTTTAAATAATAGAATTTACTATGTCGTATCACGTTTACGTTTTTAAAACACTATATATATATATATATATATATATATATATATATATATATATATATATATATATATATATATATATATATATATTTGTAATTTATAACACAAAGTTTTTAATTAAGTTCTTCAAAACTCGTAACCAATTATCTCATAAAACATTTTAATAATCTTTTTAACATATAAACGTTTTTGTACGTTTGAAACTAAATCAAATAAATATGATACTTTTGTTTTCCAAAACAAAATTTATTTAAGAATCATTTTGTTAAAAGGTTAAAATTATGAAAATCATTATATCATAAAATATTTTTAGAATAGTAACATTATATATACTCATAATAAGGTTCAAGTTTTTAATTTACAGTTTGTTGGTGAAACATGGGATAAAGTCCAAGGGTTAAATAAACGTATGAAATCATCTTAATGTAAAATATCGAGTTACTTAACTTGTCGATATCCAACATCTAAGTTATTTAATCTCTACGTTCTTACTTTCATATTAAATAAAATGAAAGCTAAAATAGTTATCTTATTAAAGTCACGAGAAATATATTGTAACGCATGAATTGGAAATCAAACAGGAATCTCCACTAACATTTGTCTAGTTCTAGTAAATCGACACATTTGTTCTTACCTGTAGATCACTTTACCATTTTCCGAATGTTGTCAAAAAGAATAGATTTCTTAAATCACAGTGGACCTCATAACAGAGACCCGTAATCATATCACCATGAATCTTGATAATTCAATCATTTGATATTATCTTTTTAATTCTGTCGATAAGTATATTGTAACAAACACGTTCATGTAAAATATTATATATCTAATATTTTGTTAACATTTTCAAGTCATAAAATAGATTTCATAACATATTTTTATATCAACCAAACCGTTTAATTTCTCAATTTAATACACACACACACACACACACACACACACACACACACACACACATATATATATATATATATATATATACATACATATCTATTTATACAAAATTGTTCATGAATCTTCGAGAGCAGTCGAAGGGTAATTAAATATATGAACATAGTTCCAAAATTTTTGAGACTCAACATTACAGACTTTGCTTATCGTGTCGAAAACGTATAAAGATTAAGTTTAAATTTGGTCAAAAATTTCCGGGCTGTCACAGTACCTACCCGTTAACGAAATTTCGTCCTGAAATTTGATTGGGATCGTCATGGCTGAAAATAAATATGTTTTCATGATGCATACGAGCTGATAATTAGGTTTTATCATCGTTGAGTAATATAGATAAAACAATTCGTTTATGTGAAGAGTACGAGTGAAGCTATCACAAAAGAGTGAAATGAGTATATGCAAGTTTGACTTAACCGGTGACGTAGTCACGGTTGATTTCTGGAATTTAAGGGATTTAGAGGAAATCTTTGTAATAAGATTTGGTTCTTCGGTAATTAAGAAAATTAGGATCTTCTTTGGTTAAATGCGATGATATGTCTTGATTGCTCCGTCTGATATTTCACTATAAATCCACCCTCTTCGTTTCCTTATTTCCACCACTCACATCTTCTATTCTTTTTCCCCCACTTCATACTTTAAATCATTCATCAATATGCTCCATCCAGTTCTGATTCTTGATATACTCCTAACTTTCATATCTGTCATTCTTCTTTTTCATCTACCACCGGAGAAATTTATTTACTTTTACTATTACATTGGGGTTATAGTGTTTTTAATTCTCCTGTGCCTTTATGTTGCAATACGTATTGATATGCACAGTTTTTAATTTGTGTGTTGTTGTCGAGCTTTATATTTTTCTTTTATATTTAAGAGTTCCATGCTTTTGTCTCCTCTTTCCGACTTTAAGTCAAGCGAATAATGGTCCAGAATTCGTAGGTATAAATGTCGGAATGAACATTGTTAATGTTCTAAGAAAGAAATGGTAATAGTACAATCTGACTTGTCAAATTACCAAAGAATCACGGAAAAGACCGAATCATCAAGAAAAATATTTTCTTGATGTTTAGAGGTTAAATGGAGTGAAAGAGTTATGTAACATGGCACATGATGACGGTATGGTCTGTGAATCGTCATGTTCCATTAGAAACTCAGCATGACTTACTGTAATATAGTCACGTTGATCAAGTGTCATTATATTATACTAACTCATGCTCCAGTTTCCAACATTTTTCAAAAACATTCATATTTTAAACTCGAAGGTTTCAGAATTTAGAAACTAAAATAGTTTCTTTTATGATGTAACACAGATAGCGCGAAGAGGTAAATGATTTCGGATAATAATAGTTATGAAGATATCTTCATGAACATCGAATATATTTATAATAAAAGATATGATGATATCTTAGAATTTCTAACATCGATGGATGATGATGAAGGTTTGTCCGTAAAGGTTTAGAGTCAGGAGTAAGGTATTCGATAATAATTTCAGTAGACACTGAATCATTTGGATTCTTTGAAGGCAGGTTTAGTCTTTGTGATTTGTCGACAGCCTCCTTCATGGTTTGCTCAATCCGTTTTCCAGTTCTAAACCTTCCCTTTTTCTGAGCTTTGCCAACATATTATTCTTTATCATCAAACTTTTGACTGTTAAGATCGTTTACAGTTTTTGCTGCTTCATCAGCATTTTTCAAAATTTCGAGAACTAGTTCGCAGTTTAAGGTGTTTTTCAGAAACTTCACATTCGAAGTATGTAAGTATTGGAGATAGACTTTATATGTATATATATAACTGTTGGCGTAGAATTGATGTGAAATTCAAGAATAATGATTCAAGCTTTTTGGTATGGCAACTACTATTACAAGATGCAGATGAGTACATGATAGGGTTTCAATGAATATGTATAGTGATTTTTCGGAGAGGCTTGAAGATCAATGAAGTTGTTGGTAAGTTTACTGGTAATGTGGCAAGACATAAAAGGTTCCCAGGTAACAATGATGAAGGGATAATCGTTATAATAAGGCTTATTCGAATGGACAATTGAAGTTATGATGAAGGGATAATCGTTATAATAAGGCTTATTTTGAAAAGGGATTGAAAAGTTATTTTTGGTAATAAATGCCAAAGGATCTGACACTGATACGTGTTAAACTACGACTTTGGTTTCGAGAGTTTTTCAGGTGCATGACTGTGGGTAACATGTGGTTGGATCATCATCTCGATTGTTCATTATTTGAAGTGTCTTCAGGAATTTCGAGGGGTTTGAACACAGATTATAATTGTTAATATACATATGATGTTCTAGCACAGTTTTGAAGTCAAAGTATAGCTTTGAAAGATGTAGGAATCTAAAAGTGATGATACCGGTTATATCTCGGATTGAATTCTGAGATTTCAAAATCAGAATATGTAATTGGATTTGAATGAGTATGGTTGTTTTGATTTCTATAAAAGAATGTATATTGTTGTGAAAGTAAGGAGTATAGTGATGATTTGCTGAATCAGAATCTAAGAATGTAACATATTAATTCTGAATTTATATATTCTTCGAGTATTACCTACCCGTTAAAAGTTTCACAAGTAATCTTTTGTACGAGAGAATTTTATTACAATTTTTATGAAAATATTAATATATATATTTTATTCAAATGTAATAAAGATTTAATGAGTTAACATCATATTAAGGTCATTTGATTTTCATCTGGAACTAGAAATGAATAATCTCTAAAACTTTAGAAGATTACGTAATCTTTGTGGAGTATTTCTTCAATTCGAATGACATTATGAATTACTACTTCGTTATTCATCTATTGATATTTCTTCGATGGATGATGTTGGTTTTTGTGGAATTCCTGTGAACTTCGCAAGGCACGAATGATGATTTCTAGAAAGTTTCGAGTATATCGAAAGTGTAGAGTCAAGCATATAATTGAATAATACACTTGGTTTATTATGAAACGAAATTCATTGAGTTGAAACAGAGATTGTGATTAACGATGGTTAAGTCGTTAATCAAAGGATTATAGCATATTAGCAATATGAACTTAACTGAGTAATATCTACCCTTTTTCAATTCATACATAATAGCTTAGTACGAAAAGATATATTATGGTTTAAAAATTCATATATATAAAATATACATACAAATTCTTCATAGGGAATGAGTTAATATTTCATAACTCATTCTTGACTTGTGATGATGTTGGTGATTATGAAACTGGCGGAGCTTGTAGAGTTACAGGTTTTGACGGTGTTGGTGATACTGATGGTGATGCTGGCGCTGACAATGCTGACGATACTGCTGTCAATGCTTGTGTAACAAGTGTCGTTTGTAAATTACGCACTATTCCGGTCAGGGTTTCTACTCATCTGATTTACGGTTAAGGCTAATAGATAATCTCTAAGACTTTAGAGATTACATCATCGCCGTAGAATTTTTTTCCAATGAAGTTATGAATCAATACTTCATCGATTATTGTTGTTGGTACTCCTTGGTATCTATGGTGCATAGGATGTCGATGCTCGTGGTACTAATCGTGATGTTGAGGTGCAGGATGCGGATGTTGTTGTTGGTGGTGGTAATGGTACTGTTTGCGTTGATGATGGTGGTACTGTTGATGCCGGAGATGCTGCTGCTGCTTGTAACCTTTGCACCATATTCTCCAAAGCCACTATCCGAGTGCAAAGCTCGTTGACTTCTTCTATTACACCGGGATGATCGGTGGTTCGGACAAGAGGGTGAATAATAATAGAATTTGAGATAGTATATAATCGTGATGAGATACTCTGGAGATGAAGGAGAAAATGGTGTTTCGAACAGGTTCGCCGGTAAGTGCCTCAGGTTCTTCGCCAAGTGGGAAATGTGGTGGATGGAAGGGATCGCCTTCTTCTTATCTCCGATGATTAAGTAGACTGCGAACCCATCCCCAATTCATCGAGAATAGATGATGGCTAATTAGTTAATCCATTCCGACCACACTGGTTTCGGAGCTCGAGTGGAAATCCATATCGGAATCTGAGGAACTTGAACTAGTTGAGGGGTTCATCTCGTACGATCAGGGAAATGAATTTTGATATGTAATAGATTATAGGATTGAGTTTGGTATTCTTCAATACATATTTTGCATATGTATATATAATACCAAGATTCCATAAGTTACGGAGAAATTTTCGAAAGATATCAGACAGAGTTTACTGTAATAGATATGTAAAGATATGAATTTTTCTATACATTATGTATGCAATGAATGCAGTAAGACGCGTCTAGACTTAAGATAATAAACAGATAATTTTCGACAAAAATGATAAGAAAAAATTTTGATATGCAGACACGGTCAATGTCCAGACTCACTAATGTATCCTAACAACTATCAGTTAGACACACTAATGCAAGACCTGGTTCGCTAAGACCACCGCTCTGATACCAACTGAAATGCCCCGTTCATATCGATTATAAATGTTACATAATAATTGATTTCATTGCGAGGTATTTGACCTCTATATGATACATTTTACAAACATTGCATTCGTTTTTAAAAGACAAACTTTCATTACATCGAAAGTTGACAGACATGCACACCATTTCCTAATATCCAAGTATAAATGACCTAATCTGTCATTTACTTAATAATAATCTTTATTGAACTCAATGACTTGAATGCAACATCTTTTGAAATATGCCATGAATGACTCCAAGTAATATCTTTAAAATGAGCAAATGCACAGCGGAAGATTTCTTTAATACCTGAGAATAAACATGCTTTCAAGTGTCAACCAAAAGGTTGGTGAGTTCATTAGTTTATCATAAACAATCATTTCCATTAATTTAATAGACCACAAGATTTTCATTTTCATTTCTCATAAACATCAACTCATATCAGGCATTTCGCACTGCATAGAGATAAAAATCATTCATATGGATTAAACACCTGGTAACTGACCTTAACAAGATGCATATAGAATATCCCCATCATTCCAGGACTCCCTTCGAACATGATAAATTCGAAGTACTAAAGCATCCTGTACTTTGGATGGGGCTTGTTTGGCCCAATAGATCTATCTTTAGGATTCGCGTCAATTAGGGGCCAGTTCCCTAATTCTTAGATTACCAGACTAAAAAGGGGCATATTCGATTTCGATAATTCAACCATAGAATGTAGTTTCAATTACTTGTGTCTATTTCTTCAAACATTTATAAAAACGCATGTATTCTCAGTCCCAAAAATATATATTGCAAAAGCATTTAAAAAGGAAGCAAATGAAACCCACAATACTGTATTTCGTAGTAAAAATACATATGACGTCATTGAACAAGTGTAAGGTTGGCCTCGGATTCACGAACCTATATTAGTATATATATTTATATGTTGGTCAATATCTGGCTAACAATTTAGGTCAGGTCGTAGTGTATCACAATCCTAATGCTCGAGACCGATATGCAAAAGTTAAGAAAAATCAACTTGACCCAAAATGACTTCCAAAATCTATGCATGTTTAATATATAACTTAAATATAGTCATTTTATATATTTAAATATATTTATCAGATTTTATTATAGTAAGTAATACAAGTCATATATTAATAAATAAAGATTTATATTAAAATTTATATATATGATAAAATATACTTTATATATTTCAACTAGTAAAATTTATACATTTCACTCAATATCTTAAAAAATATAGTGGTATGTATTATTAATGTAATTATATTACGTGAGGTAAAAATATCTTTGTATCACATATTCATTTGATAATAATAATAATAATAATAATAATAATAATAATAATAATAATAATAATAGTAATAATAATAATAATAATAATAAGTAAAAGTTGTATTATTTTGTAATAATAATAATAATTATTAATATTCTACTAATAATAATAACAATATTTATATTTACTAATGATGGTATTAATTACGATAAAATGATAATTCTAATCATGATAATTTTAATAATAACGATACTTTTTAATATTAACAGTAATAATAATAATATTTTACAAATATAATAATTCTATTCAAAATGATAATTTTTAATAATAATAATACTAAAATTATAATAATAATGATATTTTATAATAACAATGATATTTCTATTAAAAATGATAATTTTAGTAAAAATGATAGTTTTAATATTAATAATACTTTTAATAATAATAATAATGATAAAAATAATGAAAACTATATTTTTATCTAAATCAATATCTGATAATGCTAAAAACGAACATATATTTCATAGCATTATTCCTCAAGAAAGACAAGCTTTTAGTTGCATTTGTTCTATTTACAAGTGATATACGTTTAAATAATAAAAGGTGAAGACAAAAGACAGATTCGACGAATTGAAGACGCAAACGACCAAAAAGCTCAAAAGTACAAAAGACAATCAAAAAGGTTCCAATTATTGATAAGAAATGTCTCGAAATTACAAGAGTACAAGATTCAAAATGCAAAGTACAAAATATAAAATTGTACGCAAGGACGTTCGAAAATCCGGAACCGGGACCAGAGTCAACTCTTAACGCTCGACGCAACGGACTAAAAATTACAAGTTAACTATGTATATAAATATAATATAATATATAATTAATTATATTAATTATATATATATTATATATATAATAAAAACCGTCGGCAGAGAAAGACTCCAAGATGTGAGCTAGAATTTCAAACTCCGCGACTCGCGGAGTTTGAAGGCCAAAATCACCGCGAGTCGCGGAGCCCCAAAAATCGACTCTGGCTATAAAGCAAACCGAATTCTGATCAAAATTCATAATCTTTTTTCTTCCTCATTCATACGTAAAATTTATATTTATATTTATAATTTATATTTTAATTTTAATTATAATTCTAATAATAAGGGTATGTTAGCGAATATTGTAAGGGTGTAAGTCGAAATTCTGTCCGTGTAACGCTACGCTATTTTTAATCATTGTAAGTTATGTTCAACCTTTTTACATTAATGTCTCATAGCTAAGTTATTATTATGCTTATTTAAAACGAAGTAATCATGATGTTGGGCTAATTACTAAAATTGGGTAATTGGGCTTTGTACCATAATTGGGGTTTGGACAAAAGAACGACACTTGTGGAAATTAGACTATGGGCTATTAATGGGCTTTATATTTGTTTAACTAAATGATAGTTTGTTAATGTTAATATAAAGATTTACAATTGGGCGTCCCTATAAATTACCATATACACTCGATCGGACACGATGGGCGGGGTATTTATATGTACGAATAATCGTTCATTTAACCGGACACGGGAATGGATTAATAGCCACTAGAATAATTAAAACAGGGGTGAAATTACATTCAAGGGTAATTGGTGTAATTGTTAACAAAGTAGTAAAACCTTGGTTTACACGCAGTCGATAACCTGGTGTATTCATTAAACAAAGTATTAAAACCTTGTTACAATTCGAATCCCCAATTAGTTGGAATATTTAACTTCGGGTATAAGAATAATTTGATGAGGACACTCGCACTTTATATTTATGACTGATGGACTGTTATGGACAAAAACCAGACGGACATATTAAATAATCCAGGACAAAGGACAATTAACCCATGGGCATAAAACTAAAATCAACACGTCAAACATCATGATTACGGAAGTTTAAATAAGCATAATTCTTTTATTTCATATTTAATTTCCTTTATTTTTTATTTAATTGCACTTCTAATTATCGCACTTTTATTTATTGTTATTTAATCGCACTTTTAATTATCGTACTTTTTAATTATCGTAAGTTTATTTTATCGCACTTTTATTATTCGCAATTTCATTATCGTTATTTACTTTACGCTTTAATTTAAGTCTTGTATTTATTTTATATTTTACATTAGGTTTTAACTGCGACTAAAGTCTTAAAATCGACAAACCGGTCATTAAACGGTAAAAACCCCCCTTTATAATAATAATATTACTTATATATATATTTGTATTTTTAATAAAAGTAAACTAATATAGCGTTGAGCTTTGTTTAAAGATTTCCCTGTGGAACGAACCGGACTTACTAAAAACTACACTACTGTACGATTAGGTACACTGCCTATAAGTGTTGTAGCAAGGTTTAAGTATATCCATTCTATAAATAAATAAATATCTTGTGTAAAATTGTATCGTATTTAATAGTGTTTTCTGCTAAAATTAATAACTATTTTATATACACCTCGCATAACATCAAGTATTTTTGGCGCCGCTGCCGGGGAACTATCTTAAAAGCCGGAAGCGCAACGCTAATATAAAAAAAAAAAAAAAGATTTTTAGCTTACTTCTATTAAAAATTCGTTTTTGTAAAAATATGTTTTAATTATTCAAAAATATAAAAAGAAAAACAAAAATTTATATATTTTTAAGAGTTTGTTAAAAGTTTTATAAGTTTCTTTATCTTTATTTTAGTTTATAATAATATAAATTTTATTAAATATCTTTTATATATAGAAAAAAAACAGAAAACAGAAAATAAAAAAAAAATATATAAAAACGCGTAAAATTTCAAACCTGTCAGCTGAATTCTGGAACCCCGCGACTCGCGGGGTTTGATGCTTTAATTGCCTCGACTCGCGGAGCCTTTCTGACAGGCGACAAAAAACCCTAATCCTGCATTAATTACGGGTTATTATTAATTATAATTATTATTTAAACCTAATTATTATTATTATTATTATTAGTTTTATTTTTATTTTTACTTTTTATTTAATTTATGTATTTAGTATTAATTAGTTTTATTAAATTGTAAAATTAGTAGTTTTATTAAAAAAATAATATAAAAATAATATTTTTATAAAAATTGTACTTTTTACAACTTTTTGTATATTTTTATATTTTGTCCCTTTTTAATCGTTGTAGCGTAATATTTGTATTTTTAGCTCATATTTAATTTTAAACTTAGTTTTTGCTATAGTTATTTTTACTCCTAGATTTTTAGGCTTTGCCGTAGAATTCCTTAATTGCTTTTTCTTTAGACTAAGATTTAGGTGCTTTAGAATTTTGTGACGCCTTTTTAAGTTTTAGTTTCTTTTTAAGTTATTTCCATTTAGGATTTAGTTTTTCCTTGTAAGCTTTAATAATTTTAGACCTTTTACTATGTATCAATTATCATTCCAATTAGTAATCTCAATTTGCGATTATAATTTTAAGTTAGTTGTAGTAATAAGGTTAGGTTAGTCAAGTATTTTTAAGTTTTTATAAGTTTCTTTTATTTTTCCGTCACCTTTTATTTTTCAACCATTTTTTTTTCTTTTTCTACCTTTTGCGACGAACTCTTTTTCTCTCTTATTTCTCGCTATTATAGTTTTTAGGACTTAGAATTTTTTCTACTTCTTATCTAAATTTCTTAAAATTACGAAAATTTATTTTGAGTGGTTAAATTGATAGACATCAAAATTTTCTGGTTCGTAGTAATAGTTGGATTTGTACGTGGACCGGGTTATTGGAGCCAAACAGTCCTCAATTATATTGAGACCAAACGAATCCTGCCCCTCTGCTGCATCTTTTGGCTATTCGAAACGTGGGCAAAATCAGAAAAGTCTATTGATTGGATAACTTATTATAATTTTTCTTTCCTTTTAAAAACTAATAGGATATTCAGTGAATGCACCGAGCAAGACGTTCATCACCTTTTGTACGTTCACCACCTGTAACTCGATCAAGACATCGTTTAACAAATATAACCGCCATTGATTTTTCTTTAGAATCGTCATCCAGTCGACCAAGTACTTCAGTTCAAATTTCCGATAATCCATTTTTTGAACCCAACATCACAATTGAGAATCCGGAAAATATTCAGGAACGGTTCATAGATCCTGAACCACTAAACTTTCCTCCGGAGCCACCAATCATTCAAACAGAGATTGTTGAGGAACGAACCATTAAATCTGAATCCTCTAGTGATTCCGATTCAACAAATTCAATTATGGAGAATCTAGAACCTCTAAGTATGGAAGACCGAATGAGAGCTAAACGCACTGGCCAAGGTCACGCAATTACTCATCCAGACATTAATGCGCCAGATTATGAAATCAAAGGACAAATTCTACACATGGTGACTAATCAATGCCAATTTAGTGGTGCGCCGAAGGAAGATCCAAATGAACATCTACGTACCTTTAATAGGATCTGCACACTATTTAAAATCCGAGAAGTGGAGGATGAACAGATATATCTCATGTTATTTCCCTGGACTTTAAAGGGAGAAGCCAAAGATTGGTTGGAATCGTTACCTGAAGGGGCGATCGATACATGGGACGTTTTAATTGACAAATTTCTTAAACAATTCTTTCCTGCATCTAAAGCCGTAAGACTTCAAGCAGAAATTGTTACGTTCACACAGAAACCAAATGAAACTCTATATGAGGCGTGGACAAGATATGGAAAGTTGTTAAGAGGATGTCCGCAACATGGTTTAGACACCTGTCAAATAGTACAAATATTCTACCAAGGATGCGACATCACTACAAGGAAAGACATAGATATAGCAGCTGGTGGTTCTATTATGAAGAAAACCGAAACTGATGCTTACAAAATTATTGATAATACTGCTTCCCACTCACATGAGTGGCACCAAGAAAAAGATATCATTAGATCATCTAAAGCAGCTAGAGCCGATTCTAGCCATGACTTAGATTCCATTTCCGCAAAGATAGATGCTGTGGAGAGACGAATGGAAAAGATGACTAAAGATATTCACTCAATACGAATTAGTTGTGAGCAGTGTGGAGGACCACATTTGACAAAAGATTGTCTCAGTATTGAATTAACAATGGAACAAAGAGAGAATATTTCATACATAAACCAAAGGCCTGGAAATAATTATCAGAATAATTATCAACCGCCAAGACCGATTTACAATCAAAACCAGAATTATAACCGAAATATTCCATACAACAACCAACAAGGTCCTAGCAATCAACAAGTATCCAATAATACTTACAATCAGCAAAGACCGAATTTTCAAAACAAACCACCACAACAAACCGATGATAAAAAGCCGAATTTAGAAGATATGATGACAAAGCTAGTTGAAACTCAAACGCAGTTTTTCACATCTCAGAAACAAACAAATGAACAAAATGCTCAAGCATTTAGAAATCAACAAGCTTCTATTCAAAATCTGGAACAAGAAGTAAGTAACCTAGCAAGGTTAATAGGTGAAAGAAAACCGGGAAGTCTACCTAGTGATACAAATGCTAACCCCAGGAATGAAACAGCTAAAGCTATTACCACAAGAAGTGGTACAACACTTAAACCTCCTGAAATACCTGTAACTTCTGATGAAACTATTCCTACTCCACAAGAACCACAACCTGATCAAGATAAGGAAAAAGAACCGGTAGTTGAAAAGGTTAATGAAGATAACACAGTTAAGGATAAACCTTATGTTAAACCATACCAACCACCACTTCCTTACCCGAGTAAAATGAAGAAAGAGAAACTTGAAGCCGAGCAATCCAAATTTTTGGAAATGTTTAAACAGATAAATGTAAATCTTCCTTTCATTGATGTGATTTCAGGAATGCCAAGATATGCTAAATTCCTGAAAGATCTAATCTCAAATAGAAAGAAAATGGAAGAACTCTCGGCTGTTACTATGAATGCTAATTGTTCAACAGTGCTGTTGAATAAGATACCAGAAAAATTATCTGATCCAGGAAGTTTCACAATTCCATATTTTCTGGGTAGTCTTAGTTCAATAGAAGCATTGGCAGACTTAGGTGCTAGTATAAATCTAATGCCGTATTCACTATACGCTAAACTAGACCTTGGAGAATTGAAACCAACCAGAATAAGCATACAACTAGCCGATAGATCAATAAAATATCCTAGAGGGATAATGGAGAACATGCTAGTTAAAGTTGGTACTTTAGTATTTCCAGTAGATTTTGTTGTTTTGGACATGGAAGAAGATTCTCAAGTTCCTCTCATATTAGGAAGACCATTCTTAAACACGGCTAAAGCAATGATAGACGTGTTCGGTAAGAAATTGACCCTAAGTATAGAGGATGAGAGTGTTACCTTTTCAGTTGATAGAGCAATGCAACAACCACAATCTGCAGATGATACATGTTATTATATTCAAACTATAGATGCACATGCAGAATTATTAGAAGAATTTCCAGAATTACAAGGAACAGGAGAATGTTCTTTAGGAGAAGGTAATGAACCAATTGATGAAGCTGAAATGTTAGCTACACTTATAGCTAATGGATATGAACCAACAACAGAAGAAATTCAAATGCTAAAAGAAGAAGACAGATATCGATATAAATCATCGATAGAAGAACCTCCGAAATTAGAGTTAAAGCCACTTCCAAACCATTTGGAATACGCTTATTTACATGGTGAATCTGAATTACCTGTAATAATATCGTCTTCTCTTACTGAAAATGAGAAATCATAACTCATTTCTGTGTTGAAAGCTCATAAACCAGCCATTGCATGGAAGATTCATGATATTAAAGGAATAAGTCCTTCGTATTGCACACATAAAATCCTTATGGAAGAAGGTCATAAAACGTATGTGCAACGCCAACGAAGACTAAATCCTAATATGCAAGATGTAGTTAAGAAAGAGATTATTAAACTGCTAGATGCAGGTTTAATTTATCCAATCTCTGATAGTCCATGGGTAAGCCCAGTTCAATGCGTGCCTAAGAAGGGTGGCATGACTGTCATTACAAATGAGAAAAATGAGCTTATTCCTACTAGGACTGTAACAGGATGGCGTGTATGTATTGATTATAGAAAATTAAATGACGCCACCAGAAAAGATCACTTTCCCTTACCTTTCATAGATCAAATGTTGGAAAGATTAGCCGGAAATAGTTACTATTGTTTTCTAGATGGATTTTCCGGATATTTTCAAATTCCAATAGCACCCGAAGATCAAGAGAAAACCACATTCATGTGCCCTTATGGTACTTTTGCTTACAAACGCATGCCATTTGGACTTTGTAACGCCCCTGCAACCTTTCAAAGGTGTATGATGGCGATTTTTCATGACATGATAGAAGAATGCATGGAAGTTTTCATGGATGACTTTTCAGTCTTCGGTGATACATTTAAATCATGTCTAGTTAATCTGGAACGAATGCTAATTAGATGCGAAAAATCAAATCTAGTACTTAATTGGGAGAAATGCCATTTCATGGTTAAAGAAGGCATCGTTCTTGGACATAAAATTTCAAAAGAAGGAATTGAAGTGGATAGAGCTAAAGTAGATGTAATTGCTAAACTTCCACATCCCACCAATGTTAAAGGAGTTAGGAGTTTTCTAGGGCATGCCGGTTTTTACCGACGTTTTATAAAAGATTTTTCTAAAATTGCCACTCCTATGAATAAACTCCTAGAAAAGGATGCGCCATTCATCTTTTCAGATGAGTGTATCAAATCTTTTAATATTCTTAAAGAGAAACTCACTAATGCGCCGATCATGATAACACCAAATTGGAATCTACCATTTGAACTAATGTGCGATGCAAGTGATTTTGCAATGGGAGCCGTTTTAGGACAAAGGATTAAAAAACGATTTCAACCTATATATTATGCTAGTAAGACATTACAAGGAGCACAAACAAACTATACAACTACTGAAAAAGAACTCCTTGCTATTGTCTTTGCTTTTGACAAATTTCGATCATATCTCGTTCTAGCAAAAACGGTGGTCTATACCGACCATTCTGCTCTTAGATACCTATTTTCAAAACAAGATGCTAAACCAAGATTAATCCGTTGGATCTTACTCTTACAAGAGTTTGATATTGAAATCCGAGATAAAAGAGGAGCAGAAAATCTCGCCGCTGATCATCTTTCTCGTCTTGAAAATCCTGAGTTAGAAGTTCTAAATGAATCGGCCATACAAGACAACTTTCCTGATGAATATCTATTGAAGATAGATTATAAAGAAATCCCATGGTTTGCAGACTATGCAAACTACTTAGTTTGTGGATTCCTTGAAAAAGGATTATCGTACCAAAGACGAAAGAAATTCTTCAGTGATATAAAACACTATTTCTGGGAAGATCCACATCTGTTTAAAAGTTGTCCCGATGGAATAATACGCCGATGTGTATTTGGAGATGAAGCTAGTAAAATTTTAAACCATTGTCACACAGGACCAACAGGAGGGCATTATGGGCCTCAACTAACAGCAAGAAAAGTTTATGAAGCTGGATTCTATTGGCCTACAATTTACAAAGACACACACCTTCTTTGCAAATCCTGTGATGCATGTCAAAGGGCCGGAAAAATAAGTCAACGTGATGAAATGCCACAAAATGTCATCCAAGTATGTGAAGTATTTGACATTTGGGGTATTGACTTTATGGGTCCATTTCCAAAATCTCATAATAATCTATATATACTCGTAGCCATTGATTATGTATCTAAATGGGCGGAAGCACAAGCTCTCCCAACTAACGATGCACGAGTTGTAGTCAACTTTTTAAAACGTCTTTTTGCAAGGTTTGGAACACCGAAAGCTTTAATAAGTGATCGGGGTACTCATTTCTGTAATAATCAACTTGAGAAAGTTCTTAAAAGATATGGAGTAACTCATAAAATCTCCACCGCATATCATCCACAAACAAGTGGACAAGTTGAAAATACCAACCGAGCTTTAAAACGTATTCTAGAGAAAACCGTAGGATCAAATCCGAAGGAATGGTCCATTAAATTGGAGGATGCACTCTGGGCTTTTAGAACAGCCTACAAAACTCCAATTGGAACCACACCTTTTAGACTTGTTTATGGAAAAGCATGTCATCTTCCAGTAGAAATTGAACACAAAGCATTTTGGGCTTTGAAGACATGTAATCTTGATTTACATGAAGCCGGACGTCTACGATTAAGTCAACTAAATGAATTAGAAGAATTAAGACATGAAGCATACGAAAATTCGTTAATCTATAAAGAAAGAACGAAGAAATGGCATGATAAAAGAATCAGAAGTTCAAAAGAATTTAAAGAAGGAGACAGAGTTCTTCTTTTCAATTCACGATTCAAGCTATTTCCTGGAAAATTGAAATCAAGATGGTCTGGGCCATTCATAGTCAAAAGAGTTTTCCCATACGGAATGATAGAATTAATAAATTCAAATGGGATGGAATTTAAAGTTAATGGTCACAGAGTTAAACATTACATACATGGTCCGATGGAAGTCGACAACGAAGTTAATCACAATTTCGACACCACAGCTAACTAAGTGTGGGGAGAATCAAGTCTTTAAAGGATAATATGTATTTCTGTTAGAGTTAGATTGTCTGTTTTCGTGTAGTTCTCGAAAATGGAACCCGAATGGTCTTTCTCTAGCAGACCCTAAAGAACTAGTCTTCTCCCCCCATTCTGAATTTTTATTTTTTTTAGGTTTTTACAAAATGAAGACTGCCTGTGAACTAAACCATGGTCTAATGCTACACGCTTTGATCACTAAAAGAAATAATGATATACTCCCGAGTGAAATAGTATCAGTAATCAGAGAAAGAATGGACGGAGTTAGAAAAGAATCCAGATGCGAAGATAATAAGTTACAATTTGGTAAAGGAAAATCAAAATCCGCAGCGAAAAGAAGAGCACGACACCTAGAACGATGTCACAAATGCGGAAAATGGTCACATGGAGGTAAATGTTCAAATAATCAAACCTATTCAAATACCGAATTTGTTACTTTATGCAGAGACGGACCGTTCATATGTTTAGAAGAAAAGACACTGAATGCTCGAGGTTACGCCTATGTAGCCATGGAAAACCAATTAAACCGACTATCTTATGAATGGGATAGATCATATAACTAAGAAATCTATTTCACAGGTATGTCTGTACAGTTTTTATTTTTTTTATTTTTTTAACCTTTTGATAATAAACGCTAATTTGTTCGCTAAAAAGTATTAAATTGGTATTAAATAAAATTAGGTTTGGCGACCGAAATTATTGATATCATTCAAAAATTTATTACATCACTGCGAAATTTAACGTTTATTCTTAAGGTATAAATATCTTTAATCAATCAACCCAAAATATTTCAAAAATTCGTCATGAGTTAAATTAGGTCTTGGAACCGAAATTACTTTACCGAAAAGAGGGGCGCATATTTTTGATAATATTTGATTGATTAAAGTGAAAAAAAAAAGCCAAAAAGATTTTTAATTTTATTTTTACCATGTTTTTAAAATAAATATTTAAATCTTAAATTAATATTGTAAACTTTGTAAAAACAATATTTTTAAAATTGTAAATATTTGAATTTTTAAATTAAGTCTGGTGTGAATTTTTAATTTTTAAAATATGAATTTTTAATTTTATGCATTTCAAATTTTAAGTTTGGTGTGATTTTTTTTTTATTAATTTTGAATTTTATATTTATGTTGTGTGAATTTAAAAACAAAAATTTACTTTATCTCATTAAGTTAAGAATATGATTTTTAAAATTCGTCGTAAGTTGAAGACTAGGTCTTTGAACCGAAATTGCTTTACCCGAGGGAGGGACGAGAACTTTTATTATCATTATTTTTAATCTTATTGAATTAAAGTATGCCAAAAACATTGAAAAAACTAAAAAATCTTAGCTTTTAAAACAATCGCTACAAAAAGACAAATTTTAAAATTTTGTCGAAGGACGGACTAGGACATCGATCCGAAACGACCTCGTCCTAAATAACAAGGGAAACAAAATTTTAAAATTAATTTCTTAATTGTTTTCAAAAGTTAATGATTAAAAAAAAAAAAAAAAAAAAAAAAAAAAAAAAACTCCGCGAGTCGCGGAGTTTAAAGGGTGTTTCACCGCGACTCGCGGAGGGATGAAAAATCAGAAAAAAATAAAGAGCTGGAACAGATCAGTCCCAACCCCAAAACAATAAAAACCTGCGAAAAACACTCCGCAAAAACACGAAAAAAACCCCCCAAAATCACAATTTTTAACCGTTAATCACCAAATCTTTTGCTAAAATCATGTTGAGAAGGATGCTATCTAAGAATTACTCAAGAAAAACGGTAAATTTCTACACCTAAACACCATTTAATCCGAAATTTGGTGTTCTTGAGCTATTTTTTCCCCAATTTGATTTTGATGCTTTTTAGTGTAATTAAGCTTAAATTGTTTATGTATTATGCTTGTATAACCTAGATTGATGCTGTTTAACATGATTAGAAGCCTTAAACTTCAAATTTTGAGTAATCTAGGGTTTGTGTTCTTGAGTAAATTTGGGGCTTTTTGATATAAACAGGTTATGGCCGACTTTTGTCATGAATTGTTGCTAAATTGAGTAGTGTAACATGTCTAGGTAGTTAAATGATCCAAACTTTGAGCCTAAACATGATTTTGAGAATTAAAGTGGACTTTTTCAAGTCTAAAATTCATGAACTTGATTTTTGAAAGATAATGCCATTTGAGACTTGCTTAATTGCTAGTAATGATTATTTTGACATGTTATTTGAGTTGAATGCTTATGAACTTGGCGAAAATTTTCGAATATGCTTATTTGAAAAAGTGTAGATTTGATAAAAATGTGAAAATAAGCTTAAGTTTGATATAAATTGATAATGTCATTGTAATTATTTTGATTGATGATTTTGCTGACACTAATGCATATTTGGATGCACAAAAATTGTGTTTGATGTGTTTTGCAGAATGAAAGGGGTGAATCTTCATCCCAAGCCCGCAATGCTCCTGCTGAGAATTTGGAACAACAGGAGGTGGATAACTACTACAAGCAGGATATACCTCATCCAGTCATGACCTTTTCTGATATGCACTTGGAAGAGTTGCACCCGAACCTGAGATTTGACAGACTTTGGATAGATTATCCAAAATATCAAAGGGGTTTGCATACTCTTCATTCTAAGGTTGTTGAGGTACCGAGGGTCATAGAATGGGGACCCTTAGAAGCTGTAGAATTGGCCGGGCCAATTAGGGAATTACTTGTACAGAGGTATGGTAATTCTTCTTTTAATGACTGGATATGTTTATTCACCATACGTAGACCTGTATATAAAGTATGGTGTGAAGAATTGTTATGTAGTATAGAGTTGAATGATCGGGTAGCTAGTTTAACCGATCGTTCTTTTATTAGATTTTTGTTAGGCGGTTCGATGCGCCACATGTCTTTACTGGACATGGCTTAGGCTTTACGTATATATACGCCTGAGGAGTTAGCGTCTGCCGATTGTAGAGGATTGATACTAAACGGTAGATAGATAGATGAGAATTTTGATACACACGGTGTGTGGAGTCAAATGACAAGCCATCACCGTTTCAAAGGGGGAAATTACTCTTATTTGGATATAGATAGAGCCGAATTAAGAGTGATACATAGGTTTTTAGCTAATTCGATTACACAAAGGGGTAAGAACAAAGAAAAAGTAAATGAACAAGATTTGTTTTACCATATGTGTATTCGAGACCCACAAAGCGCTGTAAGTATACCATATTGTGTGGGTTATTATTTATCAGCTATGGTTCGGGGGATGCGACCACATAGCATAATAGGAGGTGGTATTTTTATTACTTTGATTGGTGAATATCTCGGTGTGGATATAAGTCGGGGGGGATTATTACTAGAAGAGCCGGAACCCCGCGACACTATAGGTTTAAATGTATACCATGGTGCGAAAGTTTTGAAGAGGCGAAATAACGCCGCAGTACGATACCATGGTAGACATCCACAGGTGGAGAGAAACCAGCAATAAGGTAATGTAGGAGGGGGGAATGAGATGCAAGAAATGCATAGGTTTATAGCTTCTCAGGAATACGAAAATGCTAGACAAAGAGCATTTGAAGATTGGCAAGTTCATCAGAACCAGATCATAGCTCATTGCCAACATATAGGTAGAAACTATATTCCTACACCAAAACCCATCTTCCCTCCTTGGTCTATAGAGATGCAGCCACCATATCCTACGTATGACCCTGCCGAAGCATTCTATAGCACTTATGGTTATGCCTGGAACCCCTATTGGTACCAATATCATCCTTAGTTTACTTATTATTATTTTTTTTATTTTGTAATTTGTAATTATTGACACATTTAATATTTTTGTTAATATTGTAATCATTTTTATAATTATCTAACTTTTATTCTTAGATTTTAATAATTTTTGAATGTGGGGTAATATACCAAACTTCAAAAATATGTATATATGTTTGCAGTTTATCTTATGTACACAACAGGGTAAAACAACGCATTTTCAAAGACTGGCATTCAGTTCAGCAAAAGCAACTAATTTTGACGACAAGATGCAAAATATATGTGAAATAACAACAAGACGGAATGAACAAATGATGTGCACCATTTATCATTCAGCAAACAAACGCCAATATATTTGGAAACTTTGGTAAAATTTAATCATTTTCACACTAATCACCCTCAATAATTTAAATTGTTACTGATTTCTTGCAAATGAGGGCATTGCAAGATCTTAAGTGTGGGAAGGGGTTAAATTCTTTCGGATTTTAAAATTTTTTACTTTATACACTTGGTTACCATTAAAAATACTAGTAAAGCAGTAGTTGTATTAGAATCTAGTGCTCTCTGATAAAAAAGAACAGCCCTAGTCTTATATACTGACTACCCAATTCTAGTAAAATTTTTCAATTAAATGAATTCAAATCATGTTTATACATATTTATGAACGATAAAACTAGGTTTTAACACCGAAATTATTGTTATCTCAGAAAGAACATAAATTAAGAAACAAACTAAAATGTCAAAATTCATTTAAAATGGAATAGAGGACGATAAAAAGAAAAATAAAAAGCCAAGTGTGGGAAAATTTAATAAGTTATTTTAAACATATGTCACATATATCTGTAACAAATAACTGAAAATACTTTTGCTTTGGACTAAACTAAACTGTTTTACCCGATGAAAGAAAAGAAGAGATGGATCTACATGATGAATCAATTCCATCATTAAAAGGAAGTAAAGTCTTCCGAAAAAGAAACGTGCTTCTTGATTTAGGTCATGAAGTTGTCGTCCAGACCAGCTGTAGGTTGACGAAAAATCTAGAAAAGTCATCACTAAAATCAGCAGGAAATCCACGGACCTCAGCATTAAACAGGGTCGCCAAGTGGTCAGATTTATCCTAACCATGAGAAGGATTTATCTCGTACGATGGGGGGGCACCATGCAAATTAGCTGGATAAGACTAATGAATCAGATCCCCAGAAATTATAATCTCCTTAAAGATTAAAAATCAGCTTTTAAGACTGATATTACTCAATCCTAGAGATTGACCTTAAAGATTGAGAATTCAAACTCATGGAATTCAATGATATCTAAACTCGAGCTTGAACGAGAAAATATTTTGATCAAAATTATAAACCGATTTGTTTTCTGAAAACCCTATTTTCAATGCGTTCATTACCATTGAACGTAAAATCCTAGGAATTCACCTGGAATTCATTAGGTCGCCTGAACTAAATCGGGTGTCAACCGTAAGAACGGTGGTTGCATAGCATGGTCAAAGACAGGACCTTGTGCCATATCGAAAAATTATGAGGGTGAGCTTTACTATTGCTCCTACCAAGGATAGTAATTGCGTCCGACACGTTACAGACCATAATTAAAAGCATGTCAGGGGACATTGCCTTAACAGTTGCTTGTTCAACGCTTTCCTTTACAACCGGACGGTAGTTTATCGAAAGGTAATATACGGGACAAGTAAACTGGACGTGTTGCTTTCCAAATACAAGGTTAGCAAGTGGGTGACACAAAACCGCAAGTTTTGAGCTAAAATTTTCAAATCTGAAACCCACCAAACCCACAAAAATATTTTGCAAACACCGGTAAAGGGTTATTCCGGAAAACTTATCTAGGGTAAAAACTAGATTTCAAAAGATCAAATGTTTTCATAAAGATCCAATTTCCTTAATGGATCTAAATTTTTATAGTCATGTGGGACTGTAAACCATATCGTTACTAACATTGTTTATACCACCGTATAGAAATCACTGATGTACAAAGTGTGAAGAATAAAGAAGTGATTCTAGTATTTCAAAACAATATTGCTTGAGGACAAGCAACGCTCAAGTGTGGGAATATTTGATAATGCTAAAAACGAACATATATTTCATAGCATTATTCCTCAAGAAAGACAAGCTTTTAGTTGCATTTGTTCTATTTACAAGTGATATTCGTTTAAATAATAAAAGGTGAAGACAAAAGACAGATTCGACGAATTGAAGACGCAAACGACCAAAAAGCTCAAAAGTACAAAAGATAATCAAAAAGGTTCCAATTATTGATAAGAAACGTCTCGAAATTACAAGAGTACAAGATTCAAAACGCAAAGTACAAAATATAAAATTGTACGCAAGGACGTTCGAAAATCCGGAACCGGGACCAGAGTCAACTCTTAACGCTCGACGCAACGGACTAAAAATTACAAGTTAACTATGTATATAAATATAATATAATATATAATTAATTATATTAATTATATATATATTATATATATAATAAAAACCGTCGGCAGAGAAAGACTCCAAGATGTGAGCTGGAATTTCAAACTCCGCGACTCGCGGAGTTTGAAGGCCAAAATCACCGCGAGTCGCGGAGCCCCAAAAATCGACTCTGGCTATAAAGCAAACCGAATTCTGATCAAAATTCATAATCTTTTTTCTTCCTCATTCATACGTAAAATTTATATTTATATTTATAATTTATATTTTAATTTTAATTATAATTCTAATAATAAGGGTATGTTAGCGAATATTGTAAGGGTGTAAGTCGAAATTCTGTCCGTGTAACGCTACGCTATTTTTAATCATTGTAAGTTATGTTCAACCTTTTTACATTAATGTCTCATAGCTAAGTTATTATTATGCTTATTTAAAACGAAGTAATCATGATGTTGGGCTAATTACTAAAATTGGGTAATTGGGCTTTGTACCATAATTGGGGTTTGGACAAAAGAACGACACTTGTGGAAATTAGACTATGGGCTATTAATGGGCTTTATATTTGTTTAACTAAATGATAGTTTGTTAATGTTAATATAAAGATTTACAATTGGGCGTCCCTATAAATTACCATATACACTCGATCGGACACGATGGGCGGGGTATTTATATGTACGAATAATCGTTCATTTAACCGGACACGGGAATGGATTAATAGCCACTAGAATAATTAAAACAGGGGTGAAATTACATTCAAGGGTAATTGGTGTAATTGTTAACAAAGTAGTAAAACCTTGGTTTACACGCAGTCGATAACCTGGTGTATTCATTAAACAAAGTATTAAAACCTTGTTACAATTCGAATCCCCAATTAGTTGGAATATTTAACTTCGGGTATAAGAATAATTTGATGAGGACACTCGCACTTTATATTTATGACTGATGGACTGTTATGGACAAAAACCAGACGGACATATTAAATAATCCAGGACAAAGGACAATTAACCCATGGGCATAAAACTAAAATCAACACGTCAAACATCATGATTACGGAAGTTTAAATAAGCATAATTCTTTTATTTCATATTTAATTTCCTTTATTTTTTATTTAATTGCACTTCTAATTATCGCACTTTTATTTATTGTTATTTAATCGCACTTTTAATTATCGTACTTTTTAATTATCGTAAGTTTATTTTATCGCACTTTTATTATTCGCAATTTCATTATCGTTATTTACTTTACGCTTTAATTTAAGTCTTGTATTTATTTTATATTTTACATTAGGTTTTAACTGCGACTAAAGTCTTAAAATCGACAAACCGGTCATTAAACGGTAAAAACCCCCCTTTATAATAATAATATTACTTATATATATATTTGTATTTTTAATAAAAGTAAACTAATATAGCGTTGAGCTTTGTTTAAAGATTTCCCTGTGGAACGAACCGGACTTACTAAAAACTACACTACTGTACGATTAGGTACACTGCCTATAAGAGTTGTAGCAAGGTTTAAGTATATCCATTCTATAAATAAATAAATATCTTGTGTAAAATTGTATCGTATTTAATAGTGTTTTCTGATAAAATTAATAACTATTTTATATACACCTCGCATAACATCAATATCTTACAATATTTTAATTTCATCATGATACTTATACTCATAATTTCCTAATCGATTTGTTTAATAGTTTTTAGTCCTCTTTTATATCGCATTCATAATAATGACAATAATAGCAATCATAATAATTGGATGATACTAATATTAGTTTTAATGCTAATGATACTAATAATAATATTAATGATAATAATAATAATAATAATAATAATAATAATAATAATAATAATAATAATAATAATAATAATAATAATAATAATAATATTAATAATAATAATAATAATAATAATAATAATAATGATAATATTAATAATAACCTTAATGATAATAATGATAGTAATAATAATAACAATAACAATTTTTAATAATAATACTTATATTAATAATGATAATGATAATAATAACAACAATAATAATAATAATAATAATAATAATAATAATAATAATAATAATAATAATAATAATAATAATAATAATAATAATAATAATAATAAGATTATAATAATAACGACGATAGTAATAATAATCATTTTAACAATAATAATACTAAAATTAATAATAATTCAGTTAACCATATCTTTTAATCCGTTCATCGAAATCACACGATTCCTAAATGAAAAGTTATTGATTTTTCGTCAGCTTTCCAATGAAATGCATATCATATACCTTATCCTAGTAGCATATGTATTAAATTCGTGATTTATCATAAACTATTTAACGACGAAATTAAACATACAAGCATGCATAAACATATATCCTCGAGCACTAGTCAGGGATACACTATTAATATATAAAAGATAAGATATGAATGCTCACGTATCAATATTGTGATTCAATATTGCAGGAAAGTACGTAGACGCGACGGAGATGATAAACACTAGGTTTGACCTTTGACTCACGATCATAATCCCCATGCAATACCCATAACCTCCATAGCTATAACCCATAATTTCCTTATCTCTATCCCGTTCGAAAAACCCGCTCATGACTCCATCGTAGTATTTTAATAATAATAATAATTATATATATATATATATATATATATATATATATATATATATATATATATATATATATATATATATATATATATATATATATATATATATATATATGTTAAGTGTTCGAGAGAGAGATAGAATGAATTTGTGAATTAAACGGAACCAGGAGTTGATTACTTTATAGGATTGAAACCCACCAACCACACCATGCGTTCGCATGGGCTTGTGGGCATTTTGCCATGCGATCGCATGGCCTAAAGTAACAGCTCACTATTTGTAATTCTATGGCTACCGATACATATGAATATATTATTTAATATATAATATATTTAATCTTTAGAATTAATTAAATATTATATTAGATTATCGTGCATAGTTGATTTGTAATTTTAGCACCGATGAATTGTACGTTGACGCCCGACTTACGTACCGGTTCTGGTTTTTCGAACGTCCTTTCATACGCTTAGAAAACTTGTACTTTACGTTTTGCGACACGTACCTTTATCAATAGTTAGACTTATATCACCAATAATTATACTAATTGAAATGTAACTTATTCATTTGAGTGTGTTTTGGTCATTTGCTTCTTTAAATCAATGCCTAGTTATTCATCAAAATATATTTAATAATATTATTTTAAATCAAAACATTTTATGACTAAGTTAATATTATATTTTATCATTTTGTAAAATATATATATATATTTTCATTTTGAAATATGAATTTATACATATTATATATGTTTGAAATATTTATCTAATAATATAACATTTAGTTTTCCAAACTAATTTCAAAGATCATTATATATAATCGTTTAAATAATAGAATTTACTATGTCGTATCACGTTTACGTTTTTAAAACACTATATATATATATATATATATATATATATATATATATATATATATATATATATATATATATAATACAAAGCTTTTAATTAAGTTCATCAAAACTCGTAACCAATTATCTCATAAAACATTTTAATAATAAAGTTCTTTTTAACCTGTAAACGTTTTTGTACGTTTGAAACTAAATCAAATAAATACGATACTTTTGTTTTCCAAAACTAAATATATTTAAGAATCATTTTGTTAAAAGGTTAAAATAATGAAAATCATTATATCATAAAATGTTTTTAGAATAGTAACATTATATATACTCATAATAAGGTTCAAGTTTTAATTTACAGTTTGTTGGTGAAACATGGGATAAAGTCCAAGGGTTAAATAAACGTATGAAATCATCTTAATGTAAAATATCGAGTTACTTAACTTGTCAATATCCAACATCTAAGTTATTTACTCTCTACGTTCTTACTTTCATATTAAATAAAATGAAAGCTAAAATAGTTATCTTATTAAAGTCACGAGAAATATATTGTAAAGCATGAATTGGAAATCAAACAGGAATCTCATCTAACATTTGTCTAGTTCTCGTAAATCTAAACATTTGTTCTTACTTGTAGATCACTTTACCATTTTCTGAATGTTGTCAAAAAGAACAGATTTCTTAAATCACAGTGGAACTCATAGCAGAGACCCGTAATCATATCACCATGAATCTTGATAATTCAGTCATTTGATATTATCTTTTTAATTCCGTCGATAAGTAAACACGTTCATGTAAAGTATCATATATCTAATACTTTGTTAACTTTTTCAAGTCATAAAATAGATTTCATAACTTATTTTCATATCAACCAAACTGTTTAATTTCTCAATTTAATATACACACACATATATATATATATATATATATACATACATATCTATTTACACATAATTGTTCGTGAATCGTCGAGAGCAGTCGAAGGGTAATTGAATATATGAACATAGTTCCAAAATTTTCGAGACTCGACATTACAGACTTTGCTTATCGTGTCGAAAACATATAAAGATTAAGTTTAAATTTGGTTGGAAATTTCCGGGTCATCACAGATTCGTCAAGAACTTCCTCTTGGCACATCAACACATCCTCGAGCACCATATTCATTGCGCTCCCACCCGACTTTATACTCATGCACTTTGATTTATAGTAACCAACTTGTTGATAATTCCAACACACCACGTTCGAACTCCTTGATGGACTTTTTGAATCTTAACCTAGCTCTTTCTGTAACATCTTCAGACAGGGCTTAGATGTAAGATGATCTTTTTACCTTTAGGCATAATTGTGTGACTATTTATGTCTTTAATTTAATTATATATTTAGTGTTATTTTATTATTTAGTTAATACCAGTTTGTGACAAGGGTCACAGAACAGTTCGTTTATTTAATTTGGACTTCGTTAGGGCTGTCAAATTAAGTACGAAAGTTATCAGATAACTAATAAATACCCGTTTGTGATGGGGTATGGGGTTTTAACCCTTTTATGTGTATAGATCAGTTCAATTTTCTCATTTCTTTTTGAATATTCCAAACACCCCGTACTATCATCTTTCTCATCATCTCAAACCCTAAAATCATTTGATCTCGAATTGAGGCTTAAATTCAGTGTCAAATTGTTACTTGTGTTGTTGTAATTCTAACAAGGTAAGATTTACATGAGTTCGTGATCCAATCAGTGTCAAAATGGGTGTTTTAGTTAAGTTTTATAAAAGTGGGTTTTGATGTCAAAATTGGTATAATTTGTTGTTGTTTGAACTTAGATTTTGAGGGTTTATGTTCCAAAAGGTTTAGTGTACCAGATGTGTTCAGTTTTTGAGTGATTTTGGTCCAAAACCCTTTAGTTTCTGCGGCTGCTGCACGATGAACACAACTGTACGGATGCAGCTTACAACAGTAGGGATACTATATGCAACTGTACGGGTGTACATGAAACCGTCGGATGCAGTGGTGTTGGTAAAACCGAGCATTGAGCATGCAACCATACGGATACATGATGTAACCGTACGGATGGGCTTGTAACCGTACAGATGTATCTACAACCGTACGGATGTAGATCAGTACTGCATTGTTGTTTAATTTAGCTGTTTTCTAGCCGTTATGTTGCCCGTGTGTCTTTTGATAATCAGAATGTATATTCTGAAAATACATAAGTGTTGAGTAGACTTTTAGTGGCACTTTTGATACTAATTTGCTGTATTGTGCTGTTTTGTGCTAACAGACAGAAATTAACTTGATTTACCTTATCAGGTGATAAGGATAAGGAAGCAGCTCAGTGATAGATTATCTGAGCTAGTTTCTAGTATTCCGTGAGTGGGTCTATCTCCGGATAAAGTATTAAGTAGCTGAAACACTACTTTTTTAGACTCTTTATTATAATGTTTATGTTCAGTATGATTTTCATGTGTAGTTAGATATTTCCATACTAGCTAGGACGGTTGCATGACTAATTATATGCGATCTTATGTGCGAACTGCTAGTTGAACACCAATCGAGGCTGCAAGGTTGGGAACCCACCGAGGCGGTAAGGTAGGGTTTGTGTGAGGTCAACCATGGTAGCCTGGTCGGGTCATGATGCTACTGACTGTTCAGTATAGCATAGAAGGACACATGTATTGCATCTGGATGATTATGCAGTAGATTCAGAAAAGCGAACTATCGATAGACTATAGCCTGATCAGCTAATTCGTGTGCTCGTACTAGCTGCCGATCCTCATATTATCAGTTATTGTTATATGCTAGTTCAGGACATTAGCATATTTGTGACCCTTGCATGTTTAGTTGCTAATGCTTGGTCTGTTAGATAGTATCCATTCACTCAGCAGTTTTGCTAATTTCCTCACATTTCCACCCATTACAGATTTAGGTACCACTGGTTAGAAGGGTGTTACGGACGGGTTAAAGATATGTTTGACTATGTGCTTACTATGATGTTTTCTAATCTAGTACTGTTTTCACGTAACACCGTTGTTATATAAAGTTGTATTGTAAATTATGTTATGTAAACATTAACTATGGTTATTTTGGTAATTACATGTACTTCCACTGTGATTAAAAAAAATCAGGGTGTTACAACTTGGTATCAGAGCGTGATTTAGCATCAAGTATGTACACGTATTTGTTCCTAAACCCTGAGTTAAGTCAAACATGTCCATGGGGTGGGGCTAAGTGAATGTAGGACGTTGTGCATGTTAGTGTTTAGTAAGCTAACAGCTAACCACTAAGCTTTTGTGCGAGTGTTTTGTAACACAGATAGCATATAACAGAGATGCGAACCCTACAAACCCAATCCACCCTGGAACGTTCAGTGCTCTAAATGAGGAGAATGAGGCAGAGATTGACCAGATAGAATATGTGCACGAACTTGAAAGTTAACTTAAAGACGCTCAGGATAAGGTTGATGAGCTTGAGTTAGCCAGACAGTCAGGTAATGAGGATACACTGTCGGGTTTTGCCTCTGCACAGTCGCATACTATATCACATATGAACCAGAATCAGTACCAATACCCATTACAGAACCAATTTCCCCAGTATTTCATGACTCCACAGATTAACTACCAGTATCAAAAACCTATGATGATGAATCAAGTTCAGCCACCTATATATCAACAATCAATTCCAACAATAGTTCCAACCACCAAAAAGATGTACCTTTAAACAATTCCGAGATTATGTACCTTCTCCCTATTCAGGATTTTCTGACCCGACCACGACTCTCATTTAGTTGTGGGTGGTCGAAAAGGCATTCGAGGCATGTCATTGTGAGCCATAACTGAAGGTGACTTATGCAAGTAGGTTGTTGAAAGACAGGGCTATGGTATGGTGGGATTCTGTGATAGCCAGTGTTCCTCCAGAATAGGTTAGAATGATCACTTGGGAGCAGTTTTACGCTAAGGTATGTGAGCAATACTGCAATGTGTCTGACATGAACCGAATTAAGACGGAGTTTTGGAAATTCGGATGACACCTCAAATGTCAATTGATGAGGTGGTTGAGAAATACATGGATAAGTTGCGGTTTGTACATCAATGGGTGTCAGATGAACAATCTCGAATTTAGTATTTTGTGAACATGATTTTGCCTGAATACAAAACTTTTGTGAGGTCCACGCCAACGTTATCTCAGGCTTTTGTGATTGCAAAGATGGTGGAAAGTGATGTAAGAGCAGCAAGAGGTATGAATTTGGGAAACTTTGTATCACAGGGTAGTCAAGCTACCATTAAGTCTGGTTCTAAGTCTAAGAAGTCTTTTGGGTTTAGACAAAAGGGTAAAGGTTATCAAGTAAGTTCAGGGTTTGGTTCTGGAAAGAGAGAATGGTGTAAAAGTTGTAAGTCTTCTCACAGTGGGCAGTGTTCTGAGGCAACCAGAAGATGTTTAAGATGTGAAATGCTAGGTCATGAGTCTCAGGGGTGTTCCTTCAGAGAGAATGTGTGTTGGAGTTGTCACCAGCCGGATCATCGTTCATCAAGTTGTTAGGCGTCAAAGGGATCCAGTTTCGGGGCAGGGTCAGGGGAGCGTTCAGCATCTGTCGGGGGTTCCACAGCCTCTTGTGGACAGAAGAGAAAGAACCCGATGACTGTGGAAGCAAGGGCCTTTAAAATGACAGTCGAGGTCGCAACTAATAATGATGACGTCATAACTGGTATGTTCTTGATCAACTCAATACCTGCTAGAGTTGTTTGATTCAGGCGCAAATAGGACGTTTAAGTCTATAGATTTCTGTACTAAGTTAGGGTTAACTGCTACTGTACTGTCTGAGCCTGTTAGAGTAGACGTAGCTGATGGTAAGACGGTTCTAGTCGCAACGTATGTGTGTGGAACTAGTATAGAAATTGATGGTAGACCGCTTGCTATGTCCTGTTTAGTGTTGCCTATCCCTAGTTTTGACGTAGTGTTAGGGATGAACTGGATGATGAAATGTCCCGTTCATATTGATTATAAACGTTCCATATTAATTGATTTCGTCGTGAGGTTTTGACCTCTATATGAGATGTTTTTCAAAGACTGCATTCATTTTTAAAATAACCATAACCTTTATTTTATCGATAAAGTTTTAAAAAGCATTACGTAGATTATCAAATAATGATAATCTAAAATATACCGTTTACACACGATCATTACATAATGGTTTACAATAAGAATATATTAAATCAAAAATAAGTTTCTTGAATGCAGTTTTTACATAATATCATACAAGCATGGACTCCAAATCTTGTCCTTATTTTAGTATGCAACAAAAGAAACTCTTAATAATCACCTGAGAATAAACATGCTTAAAACATCAACAAAAATGTTGGTGAGTTATAGGTTTAACCTATATATTATCAAATCATAATAATAGACCACAAGATTTCATATTTCAATACATCCCATACATAAAGATAAAAATCATTCATACGGTGAACACCTGGTAACCGACATTAACAAGATGCATATAGATTATCCCCATCATTCCGTGACACCCATCGGATATGATAATTTCGAAGTACTAAAGCATTCAAAATTCCAGAATAGGGCTTGTTGGGCCCGATAGATCTATCTTTAGGATTCGCGTCAATTTGGGGGTCTGATCCTGAAATGTCCAGTTCATATTGATTATAAACATTCCATATTAATTGATTTCGTTGCGAGGTTTTGACCTCTATATGAGACGTTTTTCAAAGACTGCATTCATTTTTAAAACAACCACAACCTTTATTTTATCAATAAAGGTTTTAAAAAATATTACGTAGATTATCAAATAATGATAATCTAAAATATACTGTTTACACACGACCATTACATAATGGTTTACAATAGAAATATATTATATCGACATATGTTTCTTGAATGCAGTTTTTACACAATATCATACAAACATGGACTCCAAATCTTGTCCTTATTTTAGTATGCAACAGCGGAAGCTCTTAGTATTCACCTGAGAATAAACATGCTTTAAACGTCAACAAAAATGTTGGTGAGTTATAGGTTTAACCAATATATATCAAATCGTAACAATAGACCACAAGATTTCATATTTCAATACACATCCCATAGATAGAGATAAAAATCATTCATATGGTGAACACCTGGTAACCGACATTAACAAGATGCATATATAAGAATATCCCCATCATTCCGGGATACCCTTCGGATATGATATAAATTTCGAAGTACTAAAGCATCTGGTACTTTGGATGGGGTTTGTTAGGCCCAATAGATCTATCTTTAGGATTCGCGTCAATTAGGGTGTCTGTTCCCTAATTCTTAGATTACCAGACTTAATAAAAAGGGGCATATTCGATTTCGATAATTTAAACATAGAATGTAGTTTCACGTACTTGTGTCTATTTTGTAAATCATTTATAAAACCTGCATGTATTCTCATCCCAAAAATATTAGATTTTAAAAGTGGGACTATAACTCACTTTCACAGATATTTCCTTCCTCGAAAATAAGACTTGGCCACGGATCGATTCACGAACCTATACAAATATGTACATATATATCAAAGTATGATCAAAATATAATTACAACCATTTTTATTATGTTTTAAAGATTTGAGTGTATTAAGTCAGCTGTCCTCGTTAGTAACCTACAACTAGTTGTCCACAGTTAGATGTACAGAAATAAATCGATATATATATATTATCTTGAATCAATCCACGACTCAGTGTATACACATCTCAGGCTAGATCACAACTCAAAGTATATATATTTTTAGAATCAACCTCAACCCTGTATAGCTAACTCCAACATTACTGCATATAGAGTGTCTATGGTTGTTCCAAATAATATATATACATGGGTCGATATGATATGTCAAAGCATTTGCATACGTGTCTATGGTATCCCAAGATTACATAATATATTAGAATACATGTATAATACAATATAAGTTAGCTAGGATATGATTTGTATAGATTTGTTAAACATTTCCCGTAGCTAAAAAGATCAAAAATATCCAATCTTGTTTTACCCATAACTTCTTCATTTTAAATCCGTTTTGAGTGAATCAAATTTCTATGGTTTCATATTGAACTATAATTTAAGAATCCAAAAAGAAAAAGTATAGATTTATAGTCGGAAATTTAAGTTACATCTCAATTACTAAAGAGGTAGTCATTTTCATCGAAAGAACGACATCTTGATGACTATTTTGAAAAACATACTTTCACTTTGAGTTTAACCAAGATTTTTGGATATAGTTTCATGTTCATATAAAAAATCATTTTCCTAGAAGAACAACTTTTAAATAAAAGTTTATCATAGTTTTTAATTATCCAAACCAAAACAGCCCCCGGTTTCACTACGACGGCGTATATCCGATTTTATGGTGTTCATCGTGTTTCCAGGTTTTAAATCATTAAGTTAGCATATCATATAGATATAGAACATGTGTTTAGTTGATTTTAAAAGTCAATTTAGAAGGATTAACTTTTGTTTGCGAACCAGTTTAGAATTAACTAAACTATGTTCTAGTGATTACAAGTTTAAACCTTCGAATAAGGTAGCTTTATATGTATGAATCGAATGATGTTATGAACATCATTACTACCTCAAGTTTTCTGGATAAAACTACTAGAAATGAGAAAAAATGGATCTAGCTTCAAATGATCCTTGGATGGCTTGAAAGTTCTTGAAACAGAATCATGACACGAAAACAGTTCAAGTAAGATTTTCACTCAAAATAAGATTGTTATAGTTGTAGAAATTGAATCAAAGTTTGAATATGAATATTACCTTGAATTAGAAAGATAACCTACTATAAATAACAAAGGTTCCTTGATCTTAGATGATTACTTGGAATGGATTAGAAAGCTTGGAAGTAGACTTGCAAACTTGGAAGTATTCTTGATTTTTATGAAACTATACTTATAGAATTTATGAAGAACACTTAGAACTTGAAGATGGAACTTGAGAGAAACCAATTAGATGAAGAAAATTGAAGAATGAAAGTGTTTGTAGGTGTTTTTGGTCGTTGGTATATGGATTAGATATAAAGGATATGTGATTTTGTTTTTATGTAAATAAGTCATGAATGATTACTAATATTTTTGTAATTTTATGAGATATTTCATGCTAGTTGCCAAATGATGGTTCCCACATGTGTTAGGTGACTCACAAGGGTTGCTAATAGCTGATCATTAGAGTGTATATACCAATAGTACATACATCTAAAAGCTGTGTATTGTACGAGTACGAATACGGGTGCATACGAGTAGAATTGTTGATGAAACTGAACGGGGATGTAATTGTAAGCATTTTTGTTAAGTAGAAGTACTTTGATATGTATCTTGAAGTCTTTCAAAAGTGTAAGAATACATATCAAAACACAACATGTATATACATTCTAATGGAGTCGTTAAGTCTTCGTTAGTCGTTACATGTAAGTGTTGTTTTGAAACCTTTAAGTTAACGATCTCAATTAATGTTGTTAACCCAATGTTTATTATATCAAATGAGATGTTAAATTATTATATTATCATGATATTATGATGTATGAATATCTATTAATATGATATACACATTAAAATATCGTTACAACGATAATCGTTACATATAAGTCTCGTTTCGTAATTCTTGAGTTAGTAGTCTTGTTTTTACATATATAGTTCATTGTTAACACACTTAATGATATATTTAAATATCATTTTATCCTGTTAAATATAGTGTATCAATATCTTAATATGATACATATGGATTTAGTAAACGTCATCATAACGATAATCGTTATATATATCATTTCGAGCTTCTTAACTTAGTAATCTCATTTCTTATGTATATCACACATTGTTAATATACTTAGTGAGATACTTACTCATTATAATCTCATGTCAACCATATATATATGTCTATATATACCACGACATGTAGTTTTTACAAATTTGTAACGTTCGTGAATCGCCGGTCAACTTGGGTGATCAATTGTCTATATGAAACTTATTTCATTTAATCAAGTCTTAACAAGTTTGATTGCTTAACACGTTGGAAACATTTAGTCATGTAAATATCAATCTCAATTAATATATATAAACATGGAAAAGTTCTGGTCACTACAGTACCTACCCGTTAAATAAATTTCGTCCCGAAATTTTAAGCTGTTGAAGGTGTTGACGAATCTTCTGGAAATAGATGCGGGTATTTCTTCTTCATCTGATCTTCATGCTCCTAGGTGAACTCGGGTCCTCTACAAGCATTCTATCGAACCTTAACAATCGGTATCTTATTTTGCTTAAGTCTCTTAACCTCATGATCCATTATTTCGACGGGTTCTTCAATGAATTGAAGTTTTTCATTGATTTGGATTTCGTTCAACGGAATAGTGAGATCTTCTTTAGCAAAATATTTCTTCAAATTCGAGACGTGGAAAGTGTTATGTACAGCCGTGAGTTGTTGAGGTAGCTCCAGTTGGTAAGCTACTAGTCCGACACAATTTATAATCTTGATTGGTCCAATGTACCTTGGATTTAGTTTCCCCCATTTACCAAATCGAACAACGCCTTTCCATGGTGAAACCTTAAGCTTGACCATTTCTCCAATTTCAAACTCTATATCTTTTCTTTTACTGTCCACGTAGCTCTTTTGTCGACTCTGGGCGGTTTTCAATCGTTATTGAATTTGGATGATTTTCTCGGTAGTTTCTTGTATTATCTCTGGACCCGTAATCTGTCTATCCCCCACTTCATTCCAACAAATCGAAGACCTGCACTTTCTACCATAAAGTGCCTCAAACGGCGCCATCTCAATACTAGAATGATAACTGTTATTGTAGGAAAATTATGCTAACGGTAGGTGTCGATCCCAACTGTTTCCGAACTCAATAACACATGCTCGTAGCATGTCTTCAAGCGTTTGTATCGTCCTTTCGCTCTGCCCATCAGTTTGTGGATGATAGGAAGTACTCATGTCTAGACGAGTCCCCAATGCTTGTTGCAACGTCTGCCAGAACCTTGAAACAAATCTACCATCCCTATCAGAGATAATAGAGACAGGTATTCCATGTCTGGAGACAGCCTCCTTCAAATACAATCGCGCCAACTTCTCCATTTTGTCATCTTCTCTCATTGGCAAGAAGTGTGCTGACTCGGTGAGACGATCAACTATTACCCAAATAGTATCATAACCACTTGCAGTCCTTGACAATTTAGTAATGAAATCCATGGTAATGTTTTCCCATTTCCATTCCGGGATTTCAGGTTATTGTAGTAGACCTGATGGTTTTTGATGTTCAGCTTTGACCTTAGAACACGTCAAACATTCTCCTACATATTTAGCAATATCGGCTTTCATACCCGGCCACCAAAAGTGTTTCTTGAGATCATTTTAAATCTTCACCGCTCCGGAATGTATTGAATATCTGGTTTTATGTGCTTCCTTAAGTACCATTTCTTTCACATCTCCAAACCATGGTACCCAAATTCTATCAGCCCTATATCGGGTTCCGTCTTCCCGAATATTAAGATGTTTCTCTGATCCTTTGGGTATCTCATTCTTCAACTTTCCTTCTTTTACAACCCCCTGTTGCGCCTCCTTTATTTGAGTAGTAAGGTTAGTACGAATAATTATATTCATAGCTTTTACCCGTATAGGTTCTCTGTCCTTTCTACTCAAAGCGTCAGCTACCACATTCGCCTTCCCCGGGTGGTATCGAATCTCAAAATCATAATCATTCAACAGTTCAATCCACCTGCGTTGTCTCATATTCAGTTGCTTCTGATTAAATATATGTTGGAGACTTTTGACTCCATATAAATAATGCCTCCAAGTATTTAATGCAAAAACAACAGCACACAATTCCAAATCGTGAGTTGTATAATTTTGCTCGTGAATCTTCAATTGTCTAAGCAATCACCTGCGTTCGGTGCATTAATACACAACTGAGACCTTGCTTTGATGCGTCACAATAAATCACAAAATCATCATTCCCTTCAGGCAATGACAATATAGGTGCCGTAGTTAGCTTTTTCTTCAATAACTGAAACGCCTTCTCTTGTTCATCCTTCCATTCAAATTTCTTTCCTTTATGCGTTAATGTAGTCAAGGGTTTTGCTATTTTAGAGAAATCTTGGATGAATCTTCTGTAGTAACCAGCCAATCCTAAAAATTGACGTATATGCTTCGGAGTTTTTGGGGTTTCCCACTTTTCAATGGTTTTGATCTTTGCCGGGTCCACCTGGATACCTTCTTTATTCACTATGTGACCAAGGAATTGAACTTCTTCCAACCAAAATGCACACTTTGAAAACTTAGCGTACAATTTTTCTTTCCTAAATACTTCTAGCACTTTTCTCAAATGTTTTTCGTGCTCTTGATCATTCTTTGAGTAAATAAGTATGTCATCGATGAAAACAATGACAAACTTGTCAAGATATGGCCCACACACTCGGTTCATAAGGTCCATGAACACAGCTGGTGCATTAGTCAATCCAAACGGCATAACCATAAACTTGTAATGACCATAACGCGTCCTAAAAGCAGTTTTTGGAATATCATCCTCCTTTACTCGCATTCGATGATATCCAGAATGTAAATCGATTTTCGAATAAACCGACGAGCCTTGTAGTTGATCAAATAAGTCATCAATTCTCGGCAGTGGATAACAGTTTTTGATGGTAAGTTTATTCAACTCTCTGTAGTCAATACACAACCTAAATGTACCGTCCTTCTTCTTGACAAACAAAACAGGAGCTCCCCATGGTGATGTGCTTGGTCGAATGAAACCACGTTCTAATAGTTCTTGCAGTTAGCTTTGCAGTTCTTTCATCTCACTGGGTGCGATTCTGTAAGGAGCACGAGCTATTGGTGCAGCTCCTGGTACAAGATCTATTTGAAATTCAACAGATCGATGTGGAGGTAGTCACGGTAATTCTTTTGGAAATACATCGGGAAATTCTTTTGCGACGGGAACATCATTGATGCTCTTTTCTTCAGTTTGTACTTTCTCGACGTGTGCTAGAACAGCATGGCAACCTTTTCTTATTAGTTTTTGTGCCTTCAAATTACTAATAAGATGTAGCTTCGTGTTCCCTTTTCTCCGTACACCATTAAGGGTTCTCCTTCTTCTCGTACAATGCGAATTTCATTTTTGTAACATACGATCTCTGCTTTCATCTCCTTCAGCCAGTCTATGCCAACTATTACATCAAAACTCCCTAACTCTACTGGTATCAAATCAATCTTAAATATTTCGCTACCCAGTTTAATTTCTCGATTTCGGCATATATAATCTGCTGAAATTAATTTACAGTTTGCTAATTCGAGTAAAAATTTACTATTCGATGGCGTCAATGGACAACTTAATTTAGCACAAAAATCTCTACTCATATAGCTTCTATCCGCACCCGAATCAAATAAAACGTAAGCAGATTTATTGTCAATAAGAAACGTACCCGTAACAAGCTTCGGGTCTTCCTGTGCCTCTGCCGCATTAATATTGAAAACTCTTCCGCGGTCTTATCCATTCATGTTCTGCTGGTTCGGGCAATTTCTAATAATGTGGCCTGGTTTTCCACATTTATAACAAACTACATTGGCACAACTTTCTCCGACACTACTTGCTCCGCCATTACTCGTTCCGACACCATTTGTTCCTTTCGTTCTATTAACCCCTGGTCCGTAGACCTCACACTTCGCCGCTCTATGACCATTTCTTTTACACTTGTTGCAAAATTTAGTGCAGAACCCCGAGTGATACTTTTCACACCTTTGGCATAGCTGCTTCTGATTGTTGTTGTTGTTGTTGCAGTTGTTATTGTTGTTGGGATGATTGTTGTAGTTGTTGTTGTTGTTATTGTGCCGTTTGTTGTAGTTGCGATTGTTGTTGCGATTGTTGGGATAGTTGTTGTTGTTTTGGTGACTCTTATCATCGTTTTCCTCCCACTTTCTCTTGACTAACTTCACGTTGGCCTTTTCGGCCGCCTGTTCTTTAATTTTTCCCTCAATCTGGTTCACTAGTTTGTGAGCCATTCTACATGCCTTTTGTATGGAGGCAGGCTCGTGTGAACTTATATCTTCTTGGATTCTCTCCAGTAACCCTTTCACAAATGCGTCGATCTTCTCTTCCTCATCTTCGAACGCTCTTGAACACAATAGGCACAATTCTGTGAATCGTCTTTCGTACAAAGTAATATCGAATCCCCGTGTTCATAACCCTCTAAGTTCTGACTTGAGCTTATTGACCACGGTTCTGGGACGGTACTTCTCGTTCATCAAGTGCTTGAATGCTGACCATGGTAGCGCGTAAGCAGCATCTTGTCCCACTTGCTCTATATAGGTATTCCACCATGTTAACGCAATACCTGTGAAGGTATGTGTAGTGTACTTCACTTTGTCTCCTTCAGCACACTTACTTATGGCAAACACCGATTCAACTTTCTTGGTCCACCGTTTCAATCCGATAGGTCCTTTGGTCCCATCAAATTCTGAAGGTTTGCAGGTAGTGAATTCCTTGTAGGAGCATCCTACACGATTTCTTGCGCCGTTAGCTGTATTGCTAGATTCAGAGTTATTGTTGATATGTAGCGCGTCCTGTACTGCGGCTATGTTTGAAGCAAGAAAGGCACGAAATTCCTCTTCGGTCATATTCAAGGTGTGTCGAGTAGTCGGTGCTATTTCCTTCAAAATAGTCAAATGAAACAATTTAATCATACAGAATATTAAGAGTAGTCAATAGTATCTCGTAGCATAATATGAACTCATTTATAAATGCTTTTTCTTCATATTAGCGTTTTATAATTTTAAATTCGGGTACTACCTACCCATTAAGTTCATACTTAGTAGCTAATATACAATTCAACTACTACAATTCCATATGAAAAACTGATTATAATAATATATCACATACAAATATTCTTCAGACTTACAACTTCGCTATATTACATATAACATGAAATATAGCACACTATGATACATGACAGTTTTGAAGATAAATCTAGTTAATACGCAAGTTGTTCAGCAAAGGAAATAAAGACACGTAATTCATAAGTCCAGACATAAGTCATGCATTCTGGTTTTACTAAGACGACTTCCCATCCTTGGTCTTGTGGAAAATAACCGTTATGACCATTAGCTAGGCAACAAGTTGTAATGTCGTTAAAAGGATGAGGGTTTCGTAATGTCCAACAGCCCCGTAATAATATAAAAACCTTGTTTCTCACCCCAACTACTGAATCCGTCACTTGTGGGAAAGTTTTATTTAAAAGCTGCAGTCCGATGTTCTTTTTCTCACTTTGGTAAGAAGCGAACATCACTAACCCGTAAGCATAACATGCTTCTTTATGTTGCATGTTAGAAGTTCTTTCTTATTCACGAAATCCTATGTTGGGATATGTTGAGTCAAAATAGGTTCTTAACCCGTAGCGTAAAATTGTATTTGGGTTCCTCGCATTTAACGCTTTAAAGAAAACACGGCGTAACTTAAAGTCTCCCCAATGTGATATACCACACCTATCAAAGGAAAGCCTTTTATAAACTAAGGCATTTCTGGAAATTCTTTCAAATGTTTGACAAGTTAATTTCGCCAAAACTAAATGTGCTGATGAATTCTGACCGACTCTAGACAAGATTTCCTCAATCATATCCTCTAGTAGGTCTTCTAAAATATTCGGTTGTCTACCCTTAACGTCCATTTTGTTTTTATACTGTAAAATAGACAAGGATTAGATTCGTAATAACAAACAATACAAGAAATTTTTACATAGAACATAAAAGTACAAGCACACTACAATACATTTATTACACAACATGCTCACACCCCTTTAATCTGAATCACTGGTTTCTTCTTCTTCGAACTTGGATCTTTTTCCTAATTTTTTAGGGATATATGATGTTTCTCTAATACGAGCCGTCGTTTTCCACATTGGTTTAGAAAAACCTGGTGGTTTAAAGGTTCCCGGGTTATTGTCACGATATTGAAAATACGGGTGTTGACGGTACATATAAAGTTCATCGGGGTCGGAATCAGATTTCTCTATTTTGATGCCTTTTCCCTTATTATTTTCTTTTGCCTCATTAAATTGGGTCGGGATAATTTCTATAACATCATCGGAATCCTCATCAGGATCCGATTCATCGGAAAATTGGTAATTTTCCCAATATTTTGCTTCCTTAGCGGAAACACCATTGACCATTATTAACTTTGGTCCATTGGTTGAGGATTTTCTTTTATTTGTCCGGTTTTCTGTGGTTCCTACTATTCCCCCTCCGGAACCTCTTCTTCTTCCGGTTCCTCTTCTTCCGATTCCGTTACCTCTTCTTCCGGTTCTTCGGGAACTTGTGAATCTTGCCAATATATATTCGAATCTTCATTATTATTAAGTGAGTCAATGGGATTTGTGCTAGAGGTAGACATCTATCACACAATATCAAACATGTTAAGAGATTAATATATCACCTAATATTTACATGTTAATAATATATAGTTTCCAACAAAAATGTTAAGCAATCATTTTTAAAGAAAACACGGTCGAAGTCCAGACTCACTAATGCATCCTAACAAACTCGATAAGACACACTAATGCAAATTTTCTGGTTCTCTAAGACCAACGCTCGGATACCAACTGAAATGTCCCGTTCATATTGATTATAAATGTTCCATATTAATTGATTTCGTTGCGAGGTTTTGACCTCTATATGAGACGTTTTTCAAAGACTGCATTCATTTTTAAAACAACCATAACCTTTATTTTATCAATAAAGGTTTTAAAAAACATTACGTAGATTATCAAATAATGATAATCTAAAATATACCGTTTATACACGACCATTACATAATGGTTTATGATAAGAATATATTACATCAAAAATAAGTTTCTTAAATGCAGTTTTTACATAATATCATACAAACATGGACTCCAAATCTTGTCCTTATTTTAGTATGCAACATCGGAAGCTCTTAATAATCACCTGAGAATAAACATGCTTAAAACGTCAACAAAAATGTTGGTGAGTTATAGGTTTAACCAATATATATCAAATCGTAACAATAGACCACAAGATTTCATATTTCAATACATCCCATACATAAAGATAAAAATCATTCATACGGTGAACACCTGGTAACCGACATTAACAAGATGCATATAGAATATCCCCATCATTCCGGGACACCCATCGGACATGATAATTTCGAAGTACTAAAGCATTCCAAATTCCATAATGGGGCTTGTTGGGCCCGATAGATCTATCTTTAGGATTCGCGTCAATTTGGGGGTCTATTCCCAAATTCTTAGGCTACCAAGCTAAAAAGGGGCATATTCGGCTTCGATCATTCACCCATATAAAGTAGTTTCATTTACTTGTGTCTATCTCGTAAAACATTTATAAAATTACGTGTATTCTCATCCTAAAATATTAGATTTTAAAAGTGGGACTATAACTGACTTTCGCAGATTTTTACTTCGTCGGGAAGTAAGACTTGGCCACTGGTTGATTCTAGAACCTATAACAAATATGTACATATATATCAAAGTATGTTAAAAATATATTTAAGACATTTTTAATACGTTTTACTGTTTTAAGTTTATTTAGTCAGCTGTCCTCGTTAGTAACCTACAACTAGTTGTCCACAGTTAGATGTACAGAAATAAATCGATATATATTATCTTGAATCAATCCACGACCCAGTGTATACACGTCTCAGGCTAGATCACAACTCAAAGTATATATATTTTTAGAATCAACCTCAACCCTGTATAGCTAACTCCAACATTACTGCATATAGAGTGTCTATGGTTGTTCCAAATAATATATATACATGGGTCGATATGATATGTCAAAACATTTGCATACGTGTCTATGGTATCCCAAGATTACATAATATATTAGAATACCTGTATAATATAATATAAGTTAGCTAGGATATGATTTGTATAGAATTGTTACAATATTTCCCGTAGCTACAACAATCAAAAAAATATCCAATCTTGTTTTACCCATAACTTCTTCGTTTTAAATTCGTTTTGAGTGAATCAAATTGCTATGGTTTCATATTAAACTCTATTTTATGAATCTAAACATAAAAAGTACAGGTTTATATTCGGAAATATAAGTTACAAGTCATTTTTGTAAAGATAGTCATTTCAGTCGAAAGAACGACGTCTAGATGACAATTTTGGAAAACATACTTCCACTTTGAGTTTAACCATGATTTTTGGATATAGTTTCATGTTCATAAGAAAAATCATTTTCCCAGAAGATATCATAGTTTTTAATTAACTAACCCAAAACAGCCCGCGGTGTTACTACGACGGCGTATGTCCGGTTTTACGGTGTTTTTCGTGTTTCCAGGTTTTAAATCATTAAGTTAGCATATCATATAGATATAGAACATGTGTTTAGTTGATTTTAAAAGTCAAGTTAGAAGGATTAACTTTTGTTTGCAAACAAGTTTAGAATTAACTAAACTACGTTCTAGTGATTTCAAGTTTAAACATTCGAATAAGGTAGTTTTATATATATGAATCGAATGATGTTATGAACATCATTACTAGATCAGGTTTTGTGGATAAACCTACTGGAAATGAGAAAAATAGATCTAGCTTCAAAGGATCCTAGGATGGCATGAAAGTTCTTGAAGCAGAATCATGACACAAAAACAAGTTCAAGTAAGATTTCCACTCGAAATAAGATTGTTATAGTTATAGAAATTGAATCAAAGTTTGAATATGAGTATTAACTTGTATTAGAAAGATATCTTACTGTAAATAAGAAAGATTTCTTGAGGTTGGATGATCACTTTACAAGATTGGAAATAAGCTAGCAAACTTGGAAGTATTCTTGATTTTATGAAACTAGAACTTATAGTATTTATAAAGAACACTTAGAACTTGAAGATACAACTTGAGAGAGATCAATTAGATGAAGAAAATTGAAGAATGAAAGTATTTGTAGGTGTTTTTGGTCATTGGTATATGGATTAGATATAAAGGATGTGTAATTTTGTTTACATGTAAATAAGTCATGAATGATTACTAATATTTTTGTAATTTTATGAGATATTTCATGCTAGTTGCCAAATGATGGTTCCCACATGTGTTAGGTGACTCACATGGGCTGCTAAGAGCTGATCATTAGATTGTATATACCAATAGTACATACATCTAAAAGCTGTGTATTGTACGAGTACGAATACGGGTGCATACGAGTAGAATTGTTGATGAAACTGAACGAGGATGTAATTGTAAGCATTTTTGTTAAGTGGAAGTATTTTGATAAGTGTCTTGAAGTCTTTAAAAAGTGTATGAATACATATTAAAACACTAAATGTATATACATTTTAACTGAGTCGTTAAGTCATCGTTAGTCGTTACATGTAAATGTTGTTTTGAAACTTTTAAGTTAACGATCTTATTAAATGTAATTAATCCATTGTTATTATAATTAAATGAGATGTTAAATTATTACATTATCATGATATTATAATGTATGAATATATCTTAATATGATATATATACACTAAAATGTCGTTACAACGATAATCGTTACATATATGCCTCGTTTCGAAATTCTTAAGTTAGTAGTCTTGTTTTTACATATGTAGTTCATTGTTAATACAATAAATGACATGTTTACTTATCATTTATCATGATTAAACATAGTGTAGCAATATCTTAATATGATTCATATGTATTTAGTAAGACGTTGTTATAACAATAATCGTTATATATATCGTTTCGAGTTTCTTAATTCAATAAACTCAATTTTATGTATATAACTCATTGTTAAAATACCTAATAAGATACTTAATTATCATAATATCATGTTAACTATATATATAATCATATATATGTCATCATATAGTTTTTACAAGTTTTAACGTTTGTGAATCACCGGTCAACTTGGGTGGTCAATTGTCTATATAAAACTTATTTCAATTAATCAAGTCTTAACAAGTTTGATTGCTTAACATGTTGGAAACACTTAATCATGTAAATAACAATTTAATTTAATATATATAAACATGGAAAAGTTCGGGTCACTACAGTACCTACCCGTTAAATAAATTTCGTCCCGAAATTTTAAGCAGTTGGAGGTGTTGACGTATCTTCTGGAAATAAGTGCGGGTATTTCTTCTTCATCTCATCTTCTCATTCCCAGGTGAACTCAGGTCCTCTACGAGCATTCCATCGAACCTTAACAATTGGTATCTTGTTTTGCTTAAGTTTTTAACCTCACGATCCATTATTTCGACGGGTTCTTCGATGAATTGAAGTTTTTCGTTAATTTAGATTTCATCTAACAGAATAGTGAGATATTCTTTAGCAAAACATTTCTTCAAATTTGAGACGTGGAAAGTGTTATGTACAGCCGCGAGTTGTTGAGGTAACTCAAGTAGGTAAGCTACTGGTCCGACACGATCAATAATCTTGAATGGTCCAATATACCTTGGATTTAAATTCCCTCATTTACCAAATCGAACAACGCCTTTCCAAGGTGCAACTTTAAGCATGACCATCTCTCCAATTTCAAATTCTATATCTTTTCTTTTAATGTCAGCGTAGCTCTTTTGTCGACTTTGGGCGGCTTTCAATCGTTGTTGAATTTGGATGATCTTCTCGGTAGTTTCTTGTATTATCTCCGGACCCGTAATCTGTCTATCTCCCACTTCCCTCCAACAAATCGGAGACCTGCACTTTCTACCATAAAGTGCTTCAAATGGCGCCATCTCAATGCTTGAATGGTAGCTATTGTTGTAGGAAAATTCTGCTAACGGTAGATGTCGATCCCAACTTTTCCGAAATCAATAACACATGCTCGTAGCATGTCTTCAAGCGTTTGTATCGTCCTTTCGCTCTGCCCATCAGTTTGTAGATGATAGGCATTACTCATCTCTAGACGAGTTCCTAATGCTTGCTGTAATGTCTGCCAGAATTTTGAAATAAATCTGCCATCCCTATCAGAGATAATAGAGATTGGTATTCCATGTCTGGAGATGACTTCCTTCAAATACAGTCGTGCTAACTTCTCCATCTTGTCATCTTCTCTTATTGGCAGGAAATGTGCTAATTTGGTGACACGATCAACTATTACCCAAATAGTATCAAAACCACTTGCAGTCCTTGGCAATTTAGTGATGAAATCCATGGTAATGTTTTCCCATTTCCATTCCGGGATTTCGGGTTGTTGAAGTAGACCTGATGGTTTCTGATGCTCAGCTTTGTCCTTAGAACACGTCAAACATTCTCCTACGTATTTAGCAACATCGGCTTTCATACCCGGCCACCAAAAATATTTCTTGAGATCCTTGTACATCTTCCTCGTCCCAGGATGTATTGAGTATCTGGTTTTATGAGCTTCTCTAAGTACCATTTCTCTCATATCTCCAAATTTTGGTACCCAAATTCTTTCAGACCTATACCGGGTTCCGTCTTCCCAAATATTAAGGTGCTTCTCCGATCCTTTGGGTATTTCATCCTTTAAGTTTCTCTCTTTTAAAACTCCTTGTTGCGCCTCCTTTATTTGAGTAGTAAGGTTAGTGTGAATAATTATATTCATAGCTTTTACTCGAATGAGTTCTCTGTCCTTTCTGTTCAAGGCGTCGGCTACCACATTTGCCTTCCCAGAGTGGTAACGAATCTCAAAGTCGTAATCATTCAACAATTCAATCCACCTACGCTGCCTCATATTCAGTTGTTTCTGATTAAATATGTGTTGAAGACTTTTGTGGTCAGTATTTATAATACTTTTGACCCCATATAAGTAGTGCCTCCAAGTCTTTAATGCAAAACAACCGCGCCTAGACACATAAGCAATTACTTTTATTCGTTGCATTAATACACAACCGAGACCTTGCTTTGAGGCATCACAATATATCACAAAGTCATCATTCCCTTCAGGTAATGACAATATAGGTGCCGTAGTTAACTTTTTATTCAACAGTTGAAACACTTTCTCTTGTTCATCCTTCCATTCAAATTTCTTCCCTTTATGCGTTAATGCAGTCAAGGGTTTTGCTATTTTGGAAAAATCTTGGATGAATCTCCTGTAATAACCAGCTAGCCCTAAAAATTGGCGTATGTGTTTCAGAGTTTTCGGGGTTTCTCACTTTTCAAAGGTTTCAATCTTTGCTGGATATACCTGAATACCTTCTTTGTTCACTATGTGACCGAGGAATTGAACTTCTTCCAACCAAAATGCACACTTTGAAAACTTAGCGTTCAGTTTTTCTTTCCTCAGCAACTCTAGTACTTTTCTCAAATGTTCTTCGTGCTCTTGATTATTCTTCGAGTAAATAAGTATGTCATCATTGAAAACAATGACAAACTTGTCAAGGTATGGCCCACACACTCGGTTCATGAGGTCCATGAACACAGCTGGTGCATTAGTCAATCCAAACAGCATAACCAAAAACTCGTAATGACCGTAATGCGTCCTAAAAGCAGTCTTTGGAATATCATCCTCCTTCACCCGCATTTTATGATACCCAGAATGTAAATCAATCTTTGAATAAACCGACGAGCCTTGTAGTTTATCAAATAAGTCATCGATTCTCGGTAGTGGATAGCGATTCTTGATGGTAAGTTTGTTCAACTCTCGGTAGTCGATACACAACCTAAATGTACCATCCTTCTTCTTGACAAACAAAACAGGAGCTCCTCACGGTGATGTGCTCGGTCGAATGAAACCACGCTCTAAAAGTTCCTGTAACTGACTTTGTAATTCTTTCATTTCGTTGGGTGCAAGTCTGTATGGAGCACGAGCTATTGGTGCAGCTCCTGGTACAAGGTCTATTTGAAATTCAACGGATCGATGTGGGGGTAATCCCGGTAATTCCTTCGAAAATACATCGGGAAATTCTTTTGCGACGGGAACATCACTGATGTTCTTTTCTCCAGGTTTAACTTCCTTGATGTGTGCTAGAATGACGTAACAACCTTTTCTTATTAGTTTTTGCGCCTTCAAACTACTAATAAGCTTTAATTTCGCGTTGTTCTTTTCTCTGTACATCATTTTTGTAGCAAACGACCTCTGCTCTCACCTTTTTAAACCAGTCCATACCAATTATTACATCAAAACTCCCTAACTCAATTGGTATTAAATCAATTTTAAATGTTTCATCCCCCAGTTTAATTTCTCTATCCCGACATATATTATCTGCTGAAATTAATTTATCGTTTGCTAATTCGAGTAAAAATTTACTATCCAAGGCATCAATGGGCAACTTAACTTAGCACAAAAATCTCTACTCATATAGCTTCTATCTGTACCCGAATCAAATAAAACATAAGTAGATTTATTATCAATAAGAAACGTACCCGTAACAAGCTCCGGGTCTTCCTGCGCTTCTGCCGTTTTAATATTGAAAACTCTTCCGCGGCCCTGCCCATTAGTATTCCCATGATTCGGGCAATTACTTCTAATGTGGCCCGATTTTCCACATCCATAACAAACAAAGGCGGCATTACTTGTTTCGCCACTATTTTTTCCTTTAGTTCTGTTAAACTTTGGTCCGTAGACCTCACACTCTTCACACCTTTGGCATTTTTGGTTTTTGTTGCCATTTTTGTTATTGAGGTTGTTGTTGAGATTGTTATTGTTGTTGGAACGATTGTTGTAGTTGTTGTTGTTGTTATTGGGACGTTTGTTGTAGTTATTGTTAGGATTGCGGTTATTGTTGCGATTGTTGTTGCGATTGTTGTTGCGGTTGTGGTTGTAATTGTTGTTGTTGTTGTTGTATTGGTGACCCTTGTCACTGGTTTCTTCCCACTTTCTCTTGAGTTGTTTTGTGTTGGCTTCTTCGGCTGCCTGCTATTTAATTCTTCCCTCAATCTAATTTATGAGTTTATGAGCCATTCTACTTGCCTTTTGTATGGAAGTGGGCTCGTGTGAACTCACATCTTCTTGAATCCTTACTGGTAATCCTTTTACAAACGCGTCGATCTTCTCTTCTTCATCTTCGAACGCTCCTGGACACAAAAGGCACAACTCTGTGAATCGTCGTTCATATGTAGTAATGTCGAACCCTTGTATTCATAACTCTCTAAGTTCTACCTTGAGTTTATTGACTTCGTTTCTAGGACGGTACTGCTCGTTCATCAATTGTTTGAATGCTGACCACGGTAGTGCATAAGCAGCATTTTATCCTATATGTTCAAGATAGGTGTTCCACCACGTTAACGCAGTACCTGTGAAGGTATGCGTAGAGTACTTAACTTTGTCCTCTTCAGTACACTTACTTATGGAAAACACCGATTCGACTTTCTCGGTCCACCGTTTCAATCCAATTGGTCCTTAAGTTCCATCAAATTCCAAAGGTTTGCAGGCAGTGAATTCTTTGCAGGAGCATCCTACACGATTTCTTGTGGAATTAATTCCACTGCTAGATCTAGAGTTATTGTTATTCTGCATCGCAGCCTGTACTGCGGCTATGTTCGCAGCAAGGAAAACACAGAAGTCTTCCTCGCTCATGTTCAAATTCTGACGAGTCACCGGTTTCATTTCCTTCAAAAATAGCCAAAAGAATTGAGTTAATCATATAGAATTTAAGAGTAGTCAATAGTATCTCGTAGCATTATATGAACTTATTTATAAAAGCTTTTTCTTCATATTAGCATTTTATAGTTTTAATTCAGGTAATACCTACCCGTTAAGTTCATACTTACTAGCTACTATACAACTCAACTACTACACTTCTATATGAAAAACTTATTACAATAATATTTCGCGTTCAAATCTTTATACAATATTTTACAAACTTACAATACCGCTATTATACATATAGGATGATATATAGCACATAATAACTTTACTACTCGGCAGCTATAAAGGTAATTCTAGTTAATACACAAGTTGTTCAGCAAAAGAAATAAAGACACGTAATTCATAAGTCCAGAAACAAGTCATGCATTCTGGTTTTACTAAGACGACTTCCCATCCTTGATCTTGTGGAAAGTAACCGTTATGACCATTGGCTAGGCAGCATGTTGTTATGTCATCAAAAGGACGAGGGTTTCGTAATGCTCAACAGCCTCGTAGCAATCTAAAAACCTTGTTTCTCACCCCAACTACTAAATCCGTCACTTGTGGGAAGGTTTTATTTAAAAGTTGCAATCCGATGTTCTTTTTCTCACTTTGGTAGGAAGCGAACATCACTAATCCGTAAGCATAACATGCTTCTTTATGTTGCATGTTAGAAGCTCTTTCTAAAGAACGGAGTCCTATGTGAAATGTCCCGTTCTTATTGATTAAAAACGTTCCATATTAATTGATTTCGTTGCGAGGTTTTGACCTCTATATGAGACGTTTTTCAAAGACTGCATTCATTTTTAAACAAACCATAACCTTTATTTCATCAATAAAGGTTTAAAAAGCTTTACGTAGATTATCAAATAATGATAATCTAAAATATCCTGTTTACACACGACCATTACATAATGGTTTACAATACAAATATGTTACAACAAAATAAGTTTCTTGAATGCAGTTTTTACACAATATCATACAAGCATGGACTCCAAATCTTGTCCTTATTTAAGTATGCGACAGCGGAAGCTCTTAATAATCACCTGAGAATAAACACGCTTAAAACGTCAACAAAAATGTTGGTGAGTTATAGGTTTAACCTATATATATCAAATCGTAACAATAGACCACAAGATTTCATATTTCAATACACATCCCATACATAGAGATAAAAATCATTCATATGGTGAACACCTGGTAACCGACAATAACAAGATGCATATATAAGAATATCCCCATCATTCCGGGACACCCTTCGGATATGATATAAATTTCGAAGTACTAAAGCATCCGGTACTTTGGATGGGGTTTGTTAGGCCCAATAGATCTATCTTTAGGATTCGCGTCAATTAGGGTGTCTGTTCCCTAATTCTTAGATTACCAGACTTAATAAAAAGGGGCATATTCGATTTCGATAATTCAACCATAGAATGTAGTTTCACGTACTTGTGTCTATTTTGTAAATCATTTATAAAACCTGCATGTATTCTCATCCCAAAAATATTAGATTTTAAAAGTGGGACTATAACTCACTTTCACAGATTTTTACTTCGTCGGGAAGTAAGACTTGGCCACTGGTTGATTCACGAACCTATAACAATATATACATATATATCAAAGTATGTTCAAAATATATTTACAACACTTTTAATATATTTTGATGTTTTAAGTTTATTAAGTCAGCTGTCCTCGTTAGTAACCTACAACTAGTTGTCCACAGTTAGATGTACAGAAATAAATCGATAAATATTATCTTGAATCAATCCACGACCCAGTGTATACGTATCTCAGTATTGATCACAACTCAAACTATATATATTTTGGAATCAACCTCAACCCTGTATAGCTAACTCCAACATTCACATATAGAGTGTCTATGGTTGTTCCGAAATATATATAGATGTGTCGACATGATAGGTCGAAACATTGTATACGTGTCTATGGTATCTCAAGATTACATAATATATAATACAAGTTGATTAAGTTATGGTTGGAATAGATTTGTTACCAATTTTCACGTAGCTAAAATGAGAAAAATTATCCAATCTTGTTTTACCCATAACTTCTTCATTTTAAATCCGTTTTGAGTGAATCAAATTGCTATGGTTTCATATTGAACTCTATTTTATGAATCTAAACAAAAAAAGTATAGGTTTCTAGTCGGAAAAATAAGTTACAAGTCGTTTTTGTAAAGGTAGTCATTTCAGTCGAAAGAACGACGTCTAGATGACCATTTTAGAAAACATACTTTCACTTTGAGTTTAACCATAATTTTTGGATATAGTTTCATGTTCATAATAAAAATCATTTTCTCAGAATAACAACTTTTAAATCAAAGTTTATCATAGTTTTTAATTAACTAACCCAAAACAGCCCGCGGTGTTACTACGACGGCGTAAATCCGGTTTTACGGTGTTTTTCGTGTTTCCAGGTTTTAAATCATTAAGTTAGCATATCATATAGATATAGAACATGTGTTTAGTTGATTTTAAAAGTCAAGTTAGAAGGATTAACTTTTGTTTGCGAACAAGTTTAGAATTAACTAAACTATGTTCTAGTGATTACAAGTTTAAACCTTCGAATAAGATAGCTTTATATGTATGAATCGAATGATGTTATGAACATCATTACTACCTTAAGTTCCTTGGATGAACCTACTGGAAAAGAGAAAAATGGATCTAGCTTCAATGGATCCTTGGATGGCTCAAAGTTCTTGAAGCAAAATCATGACACGAAAACAAGTTCAAGTAAGATCATCACTTGAAATAAGATTGTTATAGTTATAGAAATTGAACCAAAGTTTGAATATGATTATTACCTTGTATTAGAATGATAACCTACTGTAAGAAACAAAGATTTCTTGAGGTTGGATGATCACCTTACAAGATTGGAAGTGAGCTAGCAAACTTGAAAGTATTCTTGATTTTATGAAACTAGAACTTTTGGAATTTATGAAGAACACTTAGAACTTGAAGATAGAACTTGAGAGAGTTCAATTAGATGAAGAAAATTGAAGAATGAAAGTGTTTGTAGGTGTTTTTGGTCGTTGGTGTATGGATTAGATATAAAGGATATGTAATTTTGTTTTCATGTAAATAAGTCATGAATGATTACTCATATTTTTGTAATCTTATGAGATATTTCATGCTAGTTGCCAAATGATGGTTCCCACATGTGTTAGGTGACTCACATGGGCTGCTAAGAGCTGATCATTGGAGTGTATATACCAATAGTACATACATCTAAAAGCTGTGTATTGTACGAGTACGAATACGGGTGCATACGAGTAGAATTGTTGATGAAACTGAACGAGAATGTAATTGTAAGCATTTTTGTTAAGTAGAAGTATTTTGATAAGTGTATTGAAGTCTTTCAAAAGTGTATAAATACATATTAAAACACTATATGTATATACATTTTAACTGAGTCGTTAAGTCATCGTTAGTCGTTACATGTAAGTGTTGTTTTGAAACCTTTAGGTTAACGATCTTGTTAAATGTTGTTAACCCAATGTTTATAATAACAAAAGAGATTTTAAATTATTATATTATCATGATATTATGATGTACAAATATCTCTTAATATGATATATATACATTAAATGTCGTTACAACGATAAACGTTACATATATGTCTCGTTTCAAAATCATTAAGTTAGTAGTCTTGTTTTTACATATGTAGTTCATTGTTAATATAATTAATGATATGTTTACTTATCATAATATCATGTTAACTATATATATAACCATATATATGTCATCATATAGTTTTTTTACAAGTTTTAACGTTCGTGAATCACCGGTCAACTTGGGTGGTCAATTGTCTATATGAAACCTATTTCAATTAATCAAGTCTTAACAAGTTTGATTGCTTAACATGTTGGAAACATTTAATCATGTAAACATCAATCTCAATTAATATATATAAACATGGAAAAGTTCGGGTCACTACAGTACCTACCCGTTAAATAAATTTCGTCCCGAAATTTTAAGCTGTTGAAGGTGTTGACGAATCTTCTGGAAATAGATGCGGGTATTTCTTCTTCATCTGATCTTCACGCTCCCAGGTGAACTCGGGTCCTCTACGAGCATTCCATCGAACCTTAACAATTGGTATCTTGTTTTGCTTAAGTCTTTTAACCTCACGATCCATTATTTCGACGGGTTCTTCGATGAATTGGAGTTTTTCGTTGATTTGGATTTCATCTAACGGAATAGTGAGATCTTCTTTAGCAAAACATTTCTTCAAATTCGAGACGTGGAAAGTGTTATGTACAGCCGCGAGTTGTTGAGGTAACTCAAGTCGGTAAGCTACTGGTCCGACACGATCAATAATCTTGAATGGTCCAATATACCTTGGATTTAATTTCCCTCGTTTACCAAATCGAACAACGCCTTTCCAAGGTGAAACTTTAAGCATGACCATCTCTCCAATTTCAAATTCTATATCTTTTCTTTTAATGTCAGCGTAGCTCTTTTGTCGACTTTGGGCGGTTTTCAACCGTTGTTGAATTTGGATGATCTTCTCGGTAGTTTCTTGTATAATCTCTGGACCCGTAATCTGTCTATCCCCCACCTCACTCCAACAAATCGGAGACCTGCACTTTCTACCATAAAGTGCTTCAAACGGCGCCATCTCAATGCTTGAATGGTAGCTGTTGTTGTAGGAAAATTCTGCTAACGGTAGATGTCGATCCCAACTGTTTCCGAAATCAATAACACATGCTCATAGCATGTCTTCAAGCGTTTGTATCGTCCTTTCGCTCTGCCCATCAGTTTGTGGATGATAGGCAGTACTCATGTCTAGACGAGTTCCTAATGCTTGCTGTAATGTCTGCCAGAATCTTGAAATAAATCTGCCATCCCTATCAGAGATAATAGAGATTGGTATTCCATGTCTGGAGACGACTTCCTTCAAATACAGTCGTGCTAACTTCTCCATCTTGTCATCTTCTCTTATTGGTAGGAAGTGTGCTGATTTGGTGAGACGATCAACTATTACCCAAATAGTATCAAAACCACTTGCAGTCCTTGGCAATTTAGTGATGAAATCCATGGTAATGTTTTCCCATTTCCATTCCGGGATTTCGGGTTGTTGAAGTAGACCTGATGGTTTCTGATGCTCAGCTTTGACCTTAGAACACGTCAAACATTCTCCTACGTATTTAGCAACATCGGCTTTCATACCCGGCCACCAAAAATGTTTCTTGAGATCCTTGTACATCTTCCCCGTTCCAGGATGTATTGAGTATCTGGTTTTATGAGCTTCTCTAAGTACCATTTCTCTCATATCTCCAAATTTTGGTACCCAAATCCTTTCAGCCCTATACCGGGTTCCGTCTTCCTGAATATTAAGATGTTTCTCCGATCCTTTGGGTATTTCATCCTTTAAATTTCCCTCTTTTAAAACTCCTTGTTGTGCCTCCTTTATTTGAGTAGTAATGTTATTATGAATCATTATATTCATAGATTTTACTCGAATGGGTTCTCTATCCTTCCTGCTCAAGGCATCGGCTACCACATTTGCCTTCCCCGGGTGGTAACGAATCTCAAAATCGTAATCATTCAATAATTCAATCCACCTACGCTGCCTCATATTCAGTTGTTTCTGATTAAATATGTGTTGAAGACTTTTGTGGTCGGTATATATAATACTTTTGACCCCATATAAGTAGTGCCTCCAAGTCTTTAATGCAAAAACAACCGCGCCTAATTCCAAATCATGCGTCGTATAATTTTGTTCGTGAATCTTCAATTGTCTAGACGCATAAGCAATCACCTTCGTTCGTTGCATTAATACACAACCGAGACCTTGCTTTGATGCGTCACAATAAATCACAAAATCATCATTCCCTTCAGGCAATGACAATATAGGTGCCGTAGTTAGCTTTTTCTTCAATAACTGAAACGCTTTCTCTTGTTCATCATTCCATTCAAATTTCTTCCCTTTATGCGTTAATGCAGTCAAGGGTTTTGCTATTCTGGAAAAGTCTTGGATGAACCTTCTGTAGTAACCAGCTAGTCCTAAAAACTGGCGTATGTGTTTCGGAGTTTTCGGGGTTTCCCACTTTTCAACAGTTTCTATCTTTGCCGGATCCACCTTAATACCTTCTTTGTTCACTATGTGACCGAGGAATTGAACTTCTTCCAACCAAAATGCACACTTTGAAAACTTAGCGTACAATTCTTCCTTCCTCAATACTTCTAACACTTTTCTCAAATGTTCACCGTGTTCTTGGTCATTCTTTGAGTAAATAAGTATGTCATCAATGAAAACAATGACAAACTTGTCAAGGTATGGTCCACACACTCGGTTCATAAGGTCCATGAACACAGCTGGTGCATTAGTTAAACCAAACGGCATGACCATAAACTCGTAATGACCGTAACGTGTTCTGAAAGCAGTCTTTGGAATATCATCTTCTTTCACCCGCATTTGATGATACCCGGAACGTAAGTCAATCTTTGAATAAACAGACGAGCCTTGTAGTTGATCAAATAAGTCGTCGATTCTCGGTAGTGGGTAGCGGTTCTTGATGGTAAGTTTGTTCAACTCTCGGTAGTCGATACACAACCTGAATGTACCATCTTTCTTCTTGACAAACAAAACAGGAGCTCCCCACGGTGATGTGCTTGGTCGAATGAAACCACGCTCTAAAAGTTCTTGTAATTGGCTTTGCAGTTCTTTCATCTCACTGGGTGCGAGTCTGTAAGGAGCACGAGCTATTGGTGCAGCTCCTGGTACAAGATCTATTTGAAATTCAACGGATCGATGTGGGGGTAATCCCGGTAATTCTTTCGGAAATACATCGGGAAATTCTTTTGCAATGGGAACATCATTGATGCTCTTTTCTTCAGTTTGTACTTTCTCGACGTGTGCTAGAACAGCATAGCAACCTTTTCTTATTAGTTTTTGTGCCTTCAAATTACTAATAAGATGTAGCTTCGTGTTGCCCTTTTCTCCGTACACCATTAAGGGTTTTCCTTTTTCTCGTATAATGCGAATTGCATTTTTGTAACAAACGATCTCCGCTTTCACTTCTTTCAACCAGTCCATACCGATTATCACATCAAAACTCCCTAACTCTACTGGTATCAAATCAATCTTAAATGTTTCGCTAACCAGTTTAATTTCTCGATTCCGACATATATTATCTGCTGAAATTAATTTACCATTTGCTAATTCGAGTAAAAATTTACTATCCAAAGGCGTCAATGGACAACTTAATTTAGCACAAAAATCTCTACTCATATAGCTTCTATCCGCACCCGAATCAAATAAAACGTAAGCAGATTTATTGTCAATAAGAAACGTACCCGTAACAAGCTCCGGGTCTTCCTGTGCCTCTACCGCATTAATATTGAAAACTCTTCCACGGCCTTGTCCATTCGTGTTCTCCTGGTTCGGGCAATTTCTAATAATGTGGCCTGGTTTTCCACATTTATAACAAACTACATTGGCATAACTTGCTCCGACACTACTTGCTCCGCCATTACTCGTTCCGACACCATTTGTTCCTTTCGTTCTATTAACCCCTGGTCCGTAGACCTCACACTTCGCCGCGCTATGACCATTTCTTTTACACTTGTTGCAAAATTTGGTGCAGAACCCCGAGTGATTCTTTTCACACCTTTGGCATAGTTGCTTCTGATTGTTGTTGTTGTTGCGGTTATTATTGTTGTTGGGATGATTGTTGTAGTTGCTGTTGTTGTTGTTGTTGTTGTTGTTGTTGGGCCGTTTGTTGTAGTTGCGATTGATGTTGCGATTGTTGGGATAATTGTTGCGATTATTGTTGTAATTGCTGTTGTTGTTGTATTGGTGATTCTTATCACCGTTTTCCTCCCACTTTCTTTTGACTTGCTTCACATTGGCCTCTTCAGCAGTCTGTTCTTTAATTCTTTCTTCAATCTGGTTCACTAGTTTGTGAGCCATTCTACATGCCTGTTGTATGGAGGCGGGCTCGTGTGAACTTATATCTTCTTGGATTCTTTCCGGTAATCCTTTCACAAACGCGTCGATCTTCTCTTCCTCATCTTCGAATGCTCCCGGACACAATAGGCACAATTCTGTGAATCGTCTTTCGTACGTGGTAATATCAAATCCTTGGGTTCGTAACCCTCTAAGTTCTGTCTTGAGCTTATTGACCTCGGTTCTGGGACGGTACTTCTCGTTCATCAAGTGCTTGAATGCTGACCACGGTAGTGCGTACGCATCATCTTGTCCCACTTGCTCTAGATAGGTATTCCACCATGTTAACGCAGAACCTGTGAAGGTATGCGTAGCGTACTTCACTTTGTCCTCTTCAGTACACTTACTTATGGCAAACACCGATTCAACCTTCTCGGTCCACCGTTTCAATCCGATCGGTCCTTCGGTTCCATCAAATTCCAAAGGTTTGCAGGCAGTGAATTCTTTGTAGGTGCATCCTACACGATTTCCTGTACTGCTAGATCCAAGGTTATTGTTGGTATGTAGCGCAGCCTGTACTGCGGCTATGTTTGAAGCTAGAAAAGTACGGAATTCCTCTTCATTCATATTCACGGTGTGTCGAGTAGTCGGTGCCATTTCCTTCAAAATAGTTAAATGGAACAAGTTAATCATACAGAATATTAAGAGTAGTTAATAGTATTTCGTAGCATAATATGAACTCATTTATAAAAGCTTTTTCTTCATATTAGCGTTTTATAAGTTTAAATTCGGGTAGTACCTACCCGTTAAGTTCATACTTAGTAGCTAATATACAATTCAACTACTACAATTCTATATGAAAAACTGATTATAATAATATTTCGCGTTCAAACTTTTATACAATATTTTACAAACTTACAATACCGCTTATTTTACATAAAGCATGAAATATAGCACACAATAACTTTGATACAAGATAGTTGTGAAGACAATTCTAGCTAGTACACAAGTCGTTCAGCAAAGGCAATAAATACACGTAATTCATACGTCCAGAAACAAGTCATGCATTCTGGTTTTACTAGGACTACTTCCCATCCTTGGTCTTGTGCAACATAACCGTTATGGCCGTTGATAAGACAGCGTGTTGTAACGTCATCAAAGGGACGAGGGTTACGTAATGTCCAACAGTCCCGTAATAATCTAAAAACCTCATTTCTTACCCCAATTACCGACTCCGTCACTTGTGGAAACGTTTTGTTTAATAGTTGTAGCCCGATGTTCTTGTTCTCACTTTGGTGAGAAGCGAACATTACTAATCCGTAAGCATAACATGCTTCTTTATGTTGCATGTTAGCCGCTTTTTCTAAATCACGAAGTCCAATATTCGGATATATTGAGTCAAAATAATTTCTTAACCCGTTGCGTAAAATAGCATTTGGGTTCCCCGCAATATATGCGTCAAAGTAAACACATCGTAACTTATGGGTTTCCCAATGTGATATCCCCCATCTTTCAAACGAAAGTCTCTTATAAACCAAGACATTCTTGGAACGTTCTTCGAATGTCTTACAAACTGATCTCGCCTTAAATAGTTGTGCCGAAGAATTCTGGCCGACTCTAGACAAGATTTCATCAATCATGTCTCCGGGTAGGTCTCTTAAAATATTGGGTTGTCTATCCATTTTGTGTTTTTAAACTGTAAAATAGACAAGAGTTAGATTCATAAAAAAAATACTTATTAATACAAGCAATTTTTACATATATCATAAAGCATAAGAACACTATTCCATATATTACACCACACGAATACAACTATCTTATTCCGACTCGCTCATTTCTTCTTCTTCGGTTTTGGTTCGTTTTGCCAAGTTTCTAGGGATATATGATGTTCCCCTAATACGAGCCGTCGTTGTCCACATTGGTTTAGAAAAACCTGGTGGTTTAGAGGTTCCCGGGTCATTGTTACAACTTAAGGACTTCGGGGGTTGACGATACATATAAAGTTCATCGGGGTTGGAATTAGATTTCTCTATTTTTATGCCCTTTCCCTTATTATTTTCTTTTGCCTTTTTAAATTCAGTTGGGGTAATTTCTATAACATCATCGGAATTCTCGTCGGAATCCGATTCATCGGAGAATTGGTAATCCTCCCAATATTTTGCTTCCTTGGCGGAAACACCATTGACCATAATTAACTTTGGTCGGTTGGTTGAGGATTTTCTTTTACTTAACCGTTTTATTATTTCCCCCACCGGTTCTATTTCTTCATCCAGTTCCGATTCGTCTTCCGGTTCCGATTCTTCTTCCGGTTCCGACTCTTCTTCCGGTTCCTCTTCGGGAACTTGTGAATCAGTCCACAAATCATTCCAATTTACATTTGACTCTTCATTATTATTAGGTGAGTCAATGGGACTTGTTCTAGAGGTAGACATCTATCACATAATATCAAACACGTTAAGAGATTAATATATCACATAATATTCATATGTTAAAAATATATAGTTTCCAACAAAAATGTTAAGCAATCATTTTTAAAGAAAACACGGTCGAAGTCCAGACTCACTAATGCATCCTAACAAACTCGATAAGACACACTAATGCAAATTTTCTGGTTCTCTAAGACCAACGCTCGGATACCAACTGAAATGTCCCGTTCTTATTGATTAAAAACGTTCCATATTAATTGATTTCGTTGCGAGGTTTTGACCTCTATATGAGACGTTTTTCAAAGACTGCATTCATTTTTAAACAAACCATAACCTTTATTTCATCAATAAAGGTTTAAAAAGCTTTACGTAGATTATCAAATAATGATAATCTAAAATATCCTGTTTACACACGACCATTACATAATGGTTTACAATACAAATATGTTACAACAAAATAAGTTTCTTGAATGCAGTTTTTACACAATATCATACAAGCATGGACTCCAAATCTTGTCCTTATTTAAGTATGCGACAGCGGAAGCTCTTAATAATCACCTGAGAATAAACATGCTTAAAACGTCAACAAAAATGTTGGTGAGTTATAGGTTTAACCTATATATATCAAATCGTAACAATAGACCACAAGATTTCATATTTCAATACACATCCCATACATAGAGATAAAAATCATTCATATGGTGAACACCTGGTAACCGACAATAACAAGATGCATATATAAGAATATCCCCATCATTCCGGGACACCCTTCGGATATGATATAAATTTCGAAGTACTAAAGCATCCGGTACTTTGGATGGGGTTTGTTAGGCCCAATAGATCTATCTTTAGGATTCGCGTCAATTAGGGTGTCTGTTCCCTAATTCTTAGATTACCAGACTTAATAAAAAGGGGCATATTCGATTTCGATAATTCAACCATAGAATGTAGTTTCACGTACTTGTGTCTATTTTGTAAATCATTTATAAAACCTGCATGTATTCTCATCCCAAAAATATTAGATTTTAAAAGTGGGACTATAACTCACTTTCACAGATTTTTACTTCGTCGGGAAGTAAGACTTGGCCACTGGTTGATTCACGAACCTATAACAATATATACATATATATCAAAGTATGTTCAAAATATATTTACAACACTTTTAATATATTTTGATGTTTTAAGTTTATTAAGTCAGCTGTCCTCGTTAGTAACCTACAACTAGTTGTCCACAGTTAGATGTACAGAAATAAATCGATAAATATTATCTTGAATCAATCCACGACCCAGTGTATACGTATCTCAGTATTGATCACAACTCAAACTATATATATTTTGGAATCAACCTCAACCCTGTATAGCTAACTCCAACATTCACATATAGAGTGTCTATGGTTGTTCCGAAATATATATAGATGTGTCGACATGATAGGTCGAAACATTGTATACGTGTCTATGGTATCTCAAGATTACATAATATATAATACAAGTTGATTAAGTTATGGTTGGAATAGATTTGTTACCAATTTTCACGTAGCTAAAATGAGAAAAATTATCCAATCTTGTTTTACCCATAACTTCTTCATTTTAAATCCGTTTTGAGTGAATCAAATTGCTATGGTTTCATATTGAACTCTATTTTATGAATCTAAACAAAAAAAGTATAGGTTTCTAGTCGGAAAAATAAGTTACAAGTCGTTTTTGTAAAGGTAGTCATTTCAGTCGAAAGAACGACGTCTAGATGACCATTTTAGAAAACATACTTCCACTTTGAGTTTAACCATAATTTTTGGATATAGTTTCATGTTCATAATAAAAATCATTTTCTCAGAATAACAACTTTTAAATCAAAGTTTATCATAGTTTTTAATTAACTAACCCAAAACAGCCCGCGGTGTTACTACGACGGCGTAAATCCGGTTTTACGGTGTTTTTCGTGTTTCCAGGTTTTAAATCATTAAGTTAGCATATCATATAGATATAGAACATGTGTTTAGTTGATTTTAAAAGTCAAGTTAGAAGGATTAACTTTTGTTTGCGAACAAGTTTAGAATTAACTAAACTATGTTCTAGTGATTACAAGTTTAAACCTTCGAATAAGATAGCTTTATATGTATGAATCGAATGATGTTATGAACATCATTACTACCTTAAGTTCCTTGGATGAACCTACTGGAAAAGAGAAAAATGGATCTAGCTTCAATGGATCCTTGGATGGCTCAAAGTTCTTGAAGCAAAATCATGACACGAAAACAAGTTCAAGTAAGATCATCACTTGAAATAAGATTGTTATAGTTATAGAAATTGAACCAAAGTTTGAATATGATTATTACCTTGTATTAGAATGATAACCTACTGTAAGAAACAAAGATTTCTTGAGGTTGGATGATCACCTTACAAGATTGGAAGTGAGCTAGCAAACTTGAAAGTATTCTTGATTTTATGAAACTAGAACTTTTGGAATTTATGAAGAACACTTAGAACTTGAAGATAGAACTTGAGAGAGTTCAATTAGATGAAGAAAATTGAAGAATGAAAGTGTTTGTAGGTGTTTTTGGTCGTTGGTGTATGGATTAGATATAAAGGATATGTAATTTTGTTTTCATGTAAATAAGTCATGAATGATTACTCATATTTTTGTAATCTTATGAGATATTTCATGCTAGTTGCCAAATGATGGTTCCCACATGTGTTAGGTGACTCACATGGGCTGCTAAGAGCTGATCATTGGAGTGTATATACCAATAGTACATACATCTAAAAGCTGTGTATTGTACGAGTACGAATACGGGTGCATACGAGTAGAATTGTTGATGAAACTGAACGAGAATGTAATTGTAAGCATTTTTGTTAAGTAGAAGTATTTTGATAAGTGTATTGAAGTCTTTCAAAAGTGTATAAATACATATTAAAACACTACATGTATATACATTTTAACTGAGTCGTTAAGTCATCGTTAGTCGTTACATGTAAGTGTTGTTTTGAAACCTTTAGGTTAACGATCTTGTTAAATGTTGTTAACCCAATGTTTATAATAACAAAAGAGATTTTAAATTATTATATTATCATGATATTATGATGTACGAATATATCTTAATATGATATATATACATTAAATGTCGTTACAACGATAAACGTTACATATATGTCTCGTTTCAAAATCATTAAGTTAGTAGTCTTGTTTTTACATATGTAGTTCATTGTTAATATAATTAATGATATGTTTACTTATCATAATATCATGTTAACTATATATATAACCATATATATGTCATCATATAGTTTTTTTACAAGTTTTAACGTTCGTGAATCACCGGTCAACTTGGGTGGTCAATTGTCTATATGAAACCTATTTCAATTAATCAAGTCTTAACAAGTTTGATTGCTTAACATGTTGGAAACATTTAATCATGTAAACATCAATCTCAATTAATATATATAAACATGGAAAAGTTCGGGTCACTACACTATGTTGGGATATGTTGAGTCAAAATAGGTTCGTAATCCGTAGCGTAAAATTGCATCTGGGTTTCCCGCACTAAATGCCTTAAAGAAAACTTGGCGTAACTTAAAGTCTCCCCAATGTGATATACCCCATCTTTCAAAGGAAAGTCTTTTATATACTAAGGCATGCCTGGAATGTCTTTCAAACGTTTGACAAACTAATTTTGCCGTAACTAATTGTGCTGATGAATTCTGCCCGACTCTAGACAAGATTTCATCAATCATATCTCCTAGTAGGTCTTCTAAAATTTTCGGTTGTCTACCCTTAACGTCCATGTTGTTTTATACTGTAAAATAGATCAGGATTAGATTCATAAAAGATAATTAACAAACAATACAAGCAATTTTTACATAGAACTTAAAAGTACAAGCACACTACAATACACATAATACACAACATGATTACAACCCTCTAATCTGAATCATTGGTTTCTTCTTCTTCGGACTTCTTCGGACATGATTACAACCCTCTAGGGATATATGGTGTTCCTTTAATACGAGCCATCGTTTTCCATAATGGTTTAGAAAAACCTGGTGGTTTAGAGGTTCCCGGGTTATTGTTACAATTTAGGAAATACGGACGATGCCGATACATATAAAGTTCATCGGGGTTGGAATCAGGTTTCTCTATTTTTATACCTTTTCGCGTATTATTTTCTTTTGCTATATTAAATTGGGTCAAGGTAATTTCTATAACATCCTCGGAATCCTCATTGGGATCCAATTCATCGGAAACTTGGTAATCTTCCCTATATTTTGCTTCCTCGGCGGAAACACCATTGACCATTTTTAACTTTGGTCTGTTGGTTGAGGATTTTCTTTTATTTAATCGATTTACTGTAGGTATCAATATTTCTTCCTCTGGAACCTCTTCTTCTTCCGGTTCCTCCTCTTCCGGTTCCTCCTCTTCCGATTCCTCTTCTTCCGGTTCCTCTTCTTCCGGTTCCTCCTCTTCCGGTTCCTCTTCTTCTGGTTCCTCTTCGAGAATTTGTGAATCTTCCCAAAGTATATTCGACTCTTCATTATTATTAGGTGAGTCGATGGAATTTGTACTAGAGGTAGACATCTATCACACAATATCAAACACGTTAAGAGAAATATATCACATAATATTTACATGTTAATAATATATAGTTTCCAACAAAAAAAATGTTAAGCAATCATTTTTAAAGAAAACATGGTCGAAGTCCAGACTCACTAATGTATCCTAACAAACTCGATAAGATACACTAATGCAAATTTCTGGTTCTCTAAGACCAACGCTCGGATACCAACTGAAATGTCCCGTTCATATTGATTATAAACGTTCCATATTAATTGATTTCGTCGCGAGGTTTTGACCTCTATATGAGACGTTTTTCAAAGACTGCATTCATTTTTAAAATAACCATAACCTTTATTTTATCGATAAAGGTTTAAAAAGCATTACGTAAATTATCAAATAATGATAATCTAAAATATACCGTTTACACACGACCATTACATAATGGTTTACAATAAGAATATATTACATCAAAAATAAGTTTCTTGAATGCAGTTTTTACATAATATCATACAAGCATGGACTTCAAATCTTGTCCTTATTTTAGTATGCAACAGCAGAAGCTCTTAATAATCACTTGAGAATAAACATGCTTAAAACGTCAACAAAAATGTTGGTGAGTCATAGGTTTAACCTATATATTATCAAATCATAATAATAGACCACAAGATTTCATATTTGAATCAAGAAACTGATAGATCCAAGAAACTGATAGGTTTGAATCAAAGTGCATACATTGAAAAGATCTTGAAAAGGTTCAAGATGGAGAACTCTAAGAAAGGTTTGGTACCTATTCAAAAGGGAACACTTCTCAGTTCATCTCAGTGCCCCACCACGAAAGATGAACAGGAGAGAATGAAGAAAGTCCCATATGTGTCTGCCATTGGGTCAATCATGTATGCAATGATATGCACTAGACCAGATGTGTCATGCGCTCTTAGCATGACAAGTAGATACCAGAATAACCCTGAAAACAGTCATTAGATTGCGGTTAAAAGTATATTGAAATACCTTAAGAGGACTAAGGATATGTTTCTAATATATGGGTCTGGTGAGGAGGAACTCGCAGTAAAAGGTTATATGGACGCGAGTTTCCAAACTGATCGAGATGATTCTTGATCACAATCTGGTTATGTCTTCACATTAAATGGAGGTGCGGTCTCCTGGAAGAGTTCAAAACAGGATGTTGTTGCTTTATCCACTACAGAGTCGGAGTACATTGCCGCCTCATTGGCAGCTCAGGAAGCTGCATGGATGAAGAAATTCATTGACGACTTAGGAGTAGTCCCTTCCATTCAGGACCCTCTTGAGATCTTTTGTGATAATGAGGGTGCGATTGCTCAAATCAAGAAACCTCGTGCTCACCAAAAGACCCGTCACATTGATCGAAGATTCAACTACATAAGGGATGAAGTTAAAAAGGGAAAGATATGTATTTGCAAAGTTCACACAGATCTTAATATAGCGGATCCACTCACGAAGCTCTTACATGGTGTAAAACATCAAGGGCATGTTAGTGCATTAGGGCTTCGATATTCTAGTGATTGGTTGTGATCTGTTTTATGTATTGTAACGGAACGAAGTGGTTCAAACTCATTAATATAATTATGGTGTTAATTTATTAATCTTGAGTCATGTTCCTATTTTGCATATTTTATCCATGAATAGGAAATTATTCTAAATTCTGTAGTCGATCACATTTGTGGGAACAAGTGTGAGGTTTAGACTATTATGAACTTGGATTGGTATACATTCACGGGATGAATGTGGGGCAAGGTTGCAACCAAGGTTCATAGATATTTGTGGGATACAAATATTGGAAGACCCGCTCTCAAGATTTACTAAATGGAGCCTTTGTGGTTGATCACATGTAATCTTGAGTAAAGGAAAATATCATTGTATCCTCTGACCTGAGATACATATTGGGTTCGGATATTTACCAAGTATTGTGCTTTGATTCTTTCCTTCGCTATTCTGAAATATGGTAGTTCATAAGGAAGAGCTCAGGTATAATGCAAGGTGTATATTTAGGACGTAGTCAAGATGGAATTTGTCCCTCTTATTCGTTGAGAGTCAGATGTCTAAGGCCTGATAAAGTTAAATCTAGAAGAGAATGATCACTCTGTATCTCTTGGATTTGACATGACATCTAGGATGAAAGGATATAATGAAAGATTAACCTATATATCAGTTCGAGTAGGGAACTCGAAAGGGATGATGTTATTGAATGGCACAAAGTCATAACATATTGGGGGTGATAGACGGTCGTTAGGTGGTATCCGTCACTTGCATTAATTTCTTATCTTTCTCGTGCAAGTGGGAGATTGAAGGTATTTCGTATGTCCGAGAGACATATTAAATTAATGTGGCTAATATGTTATGATACAACTAGGGTCATACCCAATAACAAGCTTACCGACACCTTAAACGTATTTGATCTTAACTATTGGATCATTAAACAAATACGCGACACTTGGATTTAGAAAATTGGGTTTCTAAAATATTATCACTTGAGATAAATTGTTTGGACAATTTATATATTAAGGATTTAATTATTTATAAGTATAAATAATTATGTTGTGTTATAATTTATAAATTGGTTTATAAAGTACAAGTAACCTATATATATAACTTGGACTTTTATAACAAGTTTTGTATAAGTTATAACAAGTTTTATATAAATAATACTTGTTATTTAAGTGGCATATGAATGCAGATTTTGGGGACTCCTAGGACACATTCCCATGCTTGCTTGGTTACTAGTAACAATATATTCCTTAAGACCATGCTAGACTCTTTAACCAAGATTTTTTTGACTCATTCTCTCAAGTGAAAAACAAAGATATTCAAAGCAAAAAACTGCACAGAATTCAGCTGCAGTAGCTGTTAGGCCGTGGCCTTTTTGGGACTCAGAGGGAGTTCTAAATTTGTATTTGCAAGCTCATATCATGTGTCAATCAAATCCTAACTGAAGGCAAGAGTGTTGGGGTTGTTGCTTGGGGTATTACACACTTGAGGCTTCAAGTTAGAAGCTTACTTTCCATCATCTTCATCATCATCTTACTGTCCAAATTCAGCCCTCAATTAATATTGAGGAGGTACAATCTTACTTCCTTCTTTTATATGTAATCATATGTTCATGACTTGATACATATATGGGAATCAATTTAAATGGTTAAACATATAAACTTGTTTTCGTAATAATTATGCTTCCGTTGCTTTAACTCAAATACAATTCGGTTTTGTAATTATGTGAACATTAAGAACTTGTTGTTATGTTGAATTCCATCAAGTTGCCAAATGATGGTTCCCACATGTGTTAGGTGACTCACATGGGCTGCTAAGAGCTGATCATTGTATTGTATATACCAATAGTACATACATCTAAAAGCTGTGTATTGTACGAGTACGAATAAGGGTGCATATGAGTAGAATTGTTGATGAAACTGTACGAGGATGTAATTGTAAGCATTTTTGTTAAGTAGAAGTATTTTGATAAGTGTCTTGAAGTCTTTCAAAAGTGTATGAATACATATTAAAACACTACATGTATATACATTTTAACTGAGTCGTTAAGTCATCGTTAGTCGTTACATGTAAATGTTGTTTTGGAACCTTTAAGTTAACGATCTTGTTAAATGTAATTAATCCATTGTTATTATACTTAAATGAGATGTTAAATTATTACATTATCATGATATTATAATGTATGAATATATCTTAATATGATATATATACATTAAAATGTCGTTACAACGATAATCGTTACATATATGCCTCGTTTCGAAATTCTTAAGTTAGTAGTCTTGTTTTTACATATGTAGTTCATTGTTAATACACTAAATGACATGTTTACTTATCATTTATCATGATTAAACATAGTGTATCAATATCTTAATATGATTCATATGTATTTAGTAAGACGTTGTTATAACGATAATTGTTATATATATCGTTTCGAGTTTCTTAATTCAATAAACTCAATTTTATGTATATAACTCATTGTTAAAATACCTAATGAGATACTTACTTATCATAATATCATGTTAACAATATATATAATCATATATATGTCATCATATAGTTTTTACAAGTTTTAACGTTCGTGAATCACCGGTCAACTTGGGTGGTCAATTGTCTATATGAAACCTATTTCAATTAATCAAGTCTTAACAAGTTTGATTGCTTAACATGTTAGAAATACTTAATCATGTAAATAACAATTTAATTTAATATATATAAACATGGAAAAGTTCGGGTCACTACAAATGACCCTACATAAGGCCCACATCAAGTGTGATAAGAAGATTGTGAACTTCCGTTTGACCGATGGAACTCGTATTGTGGCCCGACGAAGTGGGTTCAATTTTCAATTAATTTCTATGATCAAGGCGAAGAAGTCGCTTTCTAAGGGGTGTGAGTCTTTTATGGCTTATGTTATTGATGCCTAGATAGAGAATATATCTGTTACTGATAGTCCGGTGGTTTCGGAAATTCCTGAGGTATTTCCTGATGATTTACCGGGGTTGCCGCTGGTAAGAGAAGTAGATTATAAAATTGAGTTGGTTCCGGGAACAACTCCAGTAGCTAAAGCTCCTAATAGGTTAGCTCCTTCTGAAATCGGAGAGATGATGTCTCAGATACATGAATTGTTAGACAGGGGTTTATAAGACCGAGTTCCTCTCCATGGGGTACACCGGTGTTATTTGGTAAGAAGAAAGATGGTACTCTGAGAATGTGTACAGATTATCGAGAGTGTTAAGAACAAGTATCCTATTCCTAGAATCGATGATCTGTTTGACACATTCAGTATTTTTCGAAAATGGACCTTAGATCCGGGTATCATCAGGTTTGGGTTGCAGAATCAGATATACCAAAGACAGTGTTTAGAATGAGATATGGGCATTACGAGTTCCTAGTTATGCCAGAGGTTGACCATGCGACACATCTTTGATTATTTTTAGAGTTATTAAATAAAGAGCAGCTATATGCTAAGTTCTCGAAGTGTAAGTTCTGGCTTCGAGAAATACATTTTCTGGGTCATGTTATCTGTGAGGCAGGTATTAAAGTGGATCCGTCAAAAATAGAAGCGGTAATGGGTTGGAATTCGCAGAAGACGCTGACAGAAGTTAAGGTTTATAAAAGATTTTTCTAAAATAGCGGGTCCGTTGACCAAATTGACCAAAAAAGATGTAAATTTTCGATGGAGTGACCAATAGGAACAGGCCTTTCAGACTCTGAAACAGTTGTCGTGTCAGGCTGCAGTGTTAGCATAACCTGAGGATTCAGATGACTTCGTGGTTTGTTGTGATGCTTCAATTACCGGGTTGGGGTGTCACTGATGCAGAGACATAAAGTTATCGAGTACGCTTCTCGTTAGTTAAAGACACACGAACATAACTATCTGGTTCACGATTTAGAAATGGCTGCAGTAGTATTTGCGTTAAAGTTATGGAGACACTACTTATACGGTACAAAGTGTGTAATATGTACATATCATAAGAGCCACCAGTATATTTTCACGCAGTAAGAACTGAATATGCGACAGAGACGATGGATAGAGCTTATAAGAGACTACGATTGTGAAATAAAGTATCACCCGGACAAAGAAAACGTTGTTGCTGATGCTTTGAGTTGTAAAAAGACTGTAGAGACTATGAAGTTCATGAGAACTGAAATAGTTTCAGACTTTATTGAACATATAAGACAAGTTCAAGCCCGAGCTTTATTGGAGGAGAATTTAAAGACTGAACTGATGACCAAAACCAAAACCAAGGACCAGTTGACCGATGATTGTCGTGGACTTAAGATGTTCAAAAACCGAGTTTAGGTTCCTATACTTGGAGATTTAAGGAAATTGATCTTAAATGAACCGCACAAATCGAGGTTGACTGTCCATCCGGGTAGTACCAAAATGTATAACGAATTAAAACCAATGTATTGGTGGCCAACGATGAAGAAAAATGTTGCTTAATTGGTAGACAGATGTCATGTTTGCGCCCAGGTTAAAGCCGAACACCAGAAACCCTATGGTTCATTGAAGCAGTTGAAAATTCCAGAGTGGAAGTGGGATAATATTACGATGGATTTTGTGACAAAATTGCCTCGAACTCAAAGAGGTAATGATATGATTTGGTTAATTGTTGATCGACTAACAAATACTGCACACTTTTTAGCAACAAAAGAGACAGCCTCGTTAAGTGTTCTGGCATATTTGTACTTGAAAGAGATAGTTAGTCGACATGGGGTTCCGTTATCTATCGTATCCGACAGGGATTCTAGATTTGTGTCTAATTTCTGAAACAGTCTACAGAAAAGTCTGGGAACAAGGGTAAATCTGAGTAAAGCGTATCATCCGCACACCGACAGTTAAAGTGAATGTACAATACAGACACTAGAGGATATGCTTAGGTCCTGTGTGTTAGAGTATGGTATACATTTACCTTCGATCGAGTTCGCTTACAATAATACTTATCATTCGGGTATTGGTATACCTCCTTATGAAATGTTTTATGGTCGCAAATGTAAAACACCAACTTGTTGGTTAGAAGCAGGTGAGAAACAATTTGAAGGTCTAGAATTAGTTCAGATAACAGCAGATAAGGTGGCGATAGCGCGTGAAAAGTTGAAAACAGTACGTGACAGACGAAAAATGTATGCTGATCCACGTAGACGTTCGGTAAACTTTAAGGTAGGAGATCGTGTTTACTTGAAATTGTAGCCATGGAAAGGGGTTATCAGATTTGGTAAACAGGGTAAGTTAGCTCCGAGATACATTGGGCCATTCAAGATTATTCAGAAAGTTAACGATCAGACGGTTGTATTAGAGCTTTCAGCAGAGTTGGCAGGAATACATAACACATTCAACCTGTGTTACCTTAGGAAGTGTAAGGTTGATGATGAGATGCAAATGGTTCCATTGAGTGATTTGAAGGTGGACCTAAATCAAAAGCTAGTTGAAATACTGGTTAGAATTATCGATAGAAAGGTGACAAATTTACAAAAGAAGGAGATTCGAATGGTGCTTGTTGAGTAGAAGCATAGTTTAGGATCGAACCTTACGTGGGAGACCGAAGAGCTGATAAAGGCTCGTTATCCACGTCTGTTTGACCATGACCAGATTTCGCAGACGAAATCTTCTTAAGGGGGTAGATTTGTCACATCCTCAGACAAGGCTTAGATGTAAGATGACCTTTTTGCCCTTAGGCATAATTGTGTGATTATTTATGCCTTTATTTTAATTACATGTTTAGTGTTATTTTATTATTTAGTTAAGATCAGTTTGTGACAAGGGTCACGGAACATGTTCGTTTATTTAATTTGGACTTCGTTAGGGCTGTCAAATTAAGTACGAAAGTTATCAGATAACTAGTAAATACCCATGTATGATGGGTTATGGGTTTTTAACCCTTTTATGTATATAGAGCAGCTCACGTTTCTCATTCTTCTTGAATATTCAAAACACACCCGTTGATATCGGCTAAAAAGTCACGTTTTCTCCCCGGTATAGAAGCCCGAAAACAATAAAGTTCCAAGATTTTTTGCCAAAATACCCTCTTCGTCGATTAAAATTGAAGATCAAATGATTACGAAGACAGTGCAAAAAGAATCAAGAGAATCGGAGCTAAAACGAACATTCTAGAGCGAAAACGGTGAAAGCTAAGAAACCAAGCTATGATCAAGGAAATCAAGTTACGATCCAGCAAAATCAGCAAGCCAAATGGCCTGCCAAATGGCCTGCTTCTATAGGAAACGGCTTGCCACACGGCCAAGATAAACGAGCATCAGAAACGGGACACCCTTGCAAATGAGCCCTGCAAACGGCTTACCAAACGGCCTGCCAGCCCTTTGAAGGCAAAAATAAAGTCTATTTAAAGGGTCTTTGTCAGCCATTTTTACAAAAACTTCAATTCACTTCTTTCTCTCTCTTTCTACAATATTATTCATACTCTCAAGGTCTTCGACTGGATTGATTCGAGATAATATATATTGATTTATTTCTGTACTACTAACTGTGGACAATTAATTGTGAACTACTAATGTTGGACTGCTAACTTAACAACTTAAATCGTTAAAAACGTAAATAAAATATGTTGTGAATATATTTCGATCATAATTTGATATATATGTACACATTTGTTATAGGTTCGTGAATCGACCAGTGGCCAAGTCTTATTTCCGGCAAAGTAAAAATCTGTGAAAGTGAGTTATAGTCCCACTTTTGAAATCTATTATTTTTGGGATGAGAATACATGCAGTTTTATAAATGTTTTACAAAATAGACACAAGTAATCAAAATTACATTATATGTTGAATTATCGAACCGAATATGCCCCTTTTTAGCTTGGTAGCCTAAGAATTGGTGTTTATGATAATTGCCACCAATTGACGCGAATCCTAAAGATAGATCTATTTGGCCCAACAAGCCTCATCCGAGTTATGGATGCTTTAGTACTTCGATTTATCATGTCCGATGAGAGTCTCGGAATGATGGGGATATTCTATACGCATCCTGTTAAGGTCGGTTACCAGGTGTTCATCATATGAATGTTTTTTATGCAGATTTCATGTTGTTTATGAGAAATGGAAATATGAAATCATGTGGTCTATTATTATGTTTTGATAAATATATAGGTTAAACCTATAACTCACCAACATTTTTGTTGACATTTAAAGCATGTTTATTCTCAGGTGATTATTAAGAGCTTCCGATGTTGCATGCTAAATAAAGACAAGATTGGAGTCTGTATGCTTGCATAATATTATTTTAAAATTGCATCCGAAGACTTAAGTTGATGTGTAATATTATTGTAAACCATTATGTAATGGTCGTGTGAAAACGCTATATTTTAGATTATCATTATTTGAAAATCGTCGTAATGTTTCAAAACCTTTATCGATAAAATAAAGGTTATGGTTTGTTTTAAAAATCGAATACAGTCTTTGAAAAACGTCTCATATAGAGGTCAAAACCTCGTAACGAAATCAATTAATATGAAATGTTTATAATCAATATGAACGGGACATTTCAGTTGGTATCCGAGCATTGGTCTTATATAACCGGAAATTGCATTAGTGTGTCTTATCGAGTTTGTTAGGATGCATTAGTGAGTCTGGACTTCGACCGTGTTTTCTTAAAAAAAAACGATTGCTTAACACTTTTTGTTGGAAACTACAAATTGTTAACATGTAAATATTATGTGATATATTAATCTCTTAACGTGTTTGATATTATATGATAGATGTCTACCTCTAGTACAAATCCCATCGACTCACCTAATAATAATGAAGAGTCGAATATATTTTGAGAAGATTCACAAATTCCTGAAGAGGAACCGGAAGAAGAGGAACCGGAAGAGGAGGAACCGGAAGAAGAGGTTCCGGAGGAGGAAATATTAGGAACCACAGAAAAATAGATAAATAAAAGAAAATCCTCAACCAATGGACCAAAGTTAATAATGGTCAATGGTGTTTCCGCCGAGGAAGCAAAATATTGGGAAGATTACCAATTTCCGATGAATCGGATCCCGATGAGGATTCCGATGATGTTATAGAAATTACCTCGACCTAATTTGAAAAAGCAAAAGAAAATAATAAGGGAAAGGGCATCAAAATAGAGAAACCTGATTCCAACCTCGATGAACTTTATATGTATCGTCAACACCCGTATTTCTTAAGTTGTAACAATAACCCAGGAACCTCTAAGCCACCAGGTTTTTCTAAACCATTTGTGAAGACAACGACTCGTATTAGAGGAACATCATATATCTCTAGAAAATTAGCAAAACAAAACAGGTTCGAAGAAGAAGAAACTAGTGAGTCGGAATAAAGAGTTGTAATCATGAGGTGTAAAATATGTAACATAAGTGTGCTTGTATTTTTCTTGTTGTATGTGAAAATTGCTTGTATTATTTGATAATTATATTTTACGAATCTAACTCTCGTCTATTTTTATAGTATAAAAACAAAAAATGGATGTTAAGGATAGACAACTAAAAATTTTAGAAGACCTATCCGGGGACATGATTGATGAAATCAATATGAACGGGACATTTCAGTTGGTATCCGAGCGTTGGTCTTATAGAACTGGAAATTGCATTAGTGTGTCTTATCGAGTTTGTTAGGATGCATTAGTGAGTCTGGACTTCGACCGTGTTTTCTTAAAAAAAATGATTGCTTAACACTTTTTGTTGGAAACTACAAATTGTTAACATGTAAATATTATGTGATATATTAATCTCTTAACGTGTTTGATATTGTGTGATAGATGTCTACCTCTAGTACAAATTCCATCGACTCACCTAATAATAATGAAGAGTCGAATATATTTTGAGAAGATTCACAAATTCCCGAAGAGGAACCGGAAGAAGAGGAACCGGAAGAAGAATAAGAGGTTCCGGAGGAGGAAATATTAGGAATCACAGAAAAACAAATAAATAAAAGAAAATTCTCAACAAATGGACCAAAGTTAAAAATGGTCAATGGTGTTTCCGCCGAGGAAGCAAAATATTGGGAAAATTACCAATTTTCCGATGAATCGGATCCCGATGAGGATTTCAATGATGTTATAGAAATTACCCAGACCCAACTTGAAAAAGCAAAAGAAAACAATAAGGGAAAAGGCATCAAAACAGAGAAACCTAATTGCAACCCCGATGAACTTTATGTTAACATGAAATATCCCGATGGGAAACACCGTCAACACCTGTATTTCTTAAGTTTTAACTATAACCCGGGGACATCTAAGCCACCAAACCATTTGTGAAAACGGCGGCTCGTATTAGAGGAGCACTATATATCCCTAGGAAATTAGCTAAACGAACAAAGCCCGAGGAGGAATAAAATGAGTGAGTCGGAATAAAGAGTTATAATCATGATATGTGAAATATGTATTGTAGTGTGCTTGTACTTTTATGTTATATGTAAAAAATTTCTTGTATTATTTGTTAATTACTTTTTACAAATCTAATCCTTGTCTATTTTACAGTATAAAAACACACAATGGACGTTAAGGATAGACAACCAAAAATTTTAGAAGACCTACCATAGGATATGATTGATGAAATCTTGTCTAGAGTCGGTCAGAATTCATCGGCACAATTATTTACGGCGAAATTAGTTTTTCGAACATTTAAAAGACGTTCCAAGCATGCCTTAGTTTATAAAAGGCTTTCCTTTGAAAGATGGGGTATATCACATTGGGGAGACTTTAAGTTACGCCGTGTTTTTTTCAAGGCATTAAATGCGGGGAACCCAAATGCAATTTTATGCTACGGGTTGAGAGCCTATTTTGACTCCACATATCCCAACATAGGGCTTCGTTCTTTAGTGAGAGCTTCAAACATGCAACATAAAGAAGCATGTTATGTTTATGAGTTAGTGATGTTCGCTTCACACCAAATTGAGAAAAAGAATATCAGTTTACAACTGTTAAATAAAACATTCCCACAAGTGACGCATTCGGTAGTTGGGGTGAGAAACAAGGTTTTTAGATTGTTACGGGGCTGTTGGGCATTACGTAACCCTCGACCTTTTGACGACGTTACAACATGCTGTCTTGCCAACGACCACAACGATTATTTTCCACAAGACCAAGGATAAGAAATAATACTAGTAAAACCCGAATGCGTGACTTGTTTCTGGACTTATGAATTACGTGTCTTTATTGCCTTTGCTGAACGACTTGTGTATTTATTAGTACTGTCTTCACAACTGCCTTGTATCAAAGTCATTATGTGCTATATTTCATCCTGTATGTAAAATAGTGGTATTGTATGTTTGTAAAATATTGTATAAAAGTTTGAACGCGAAATATTATTGTAATCAGTTTTTCATATAGAATTGTAGTAGTTGAATTGTATATTAGCTACTAAGTATGAACTTAACGGGTAGGTACTACCCGAATGAAAAATTATAAAACGCTAATATGAATAAAAATCTTTTATAAATAAGTTCATATTATGCTACGAAATACTATTGACTACTCTTAATATTCTATATGATTAACTTAATTCTTTGGGCTATTTTTGAAGGAAATGGCACCGACTACTCGTCAGAACTTGAATATGAGCGAGGCAGACTTCCGTGTTTTTCTTGCTACCAACATAGCCAGAGTACAGGCTGCTATGCAAAACAACAATAATAACTCTGAATTTAGCAATGCAACTAACGATACAAGAAATCGTTTAGGATGCTCCTACAAAGAATTTACTGCCTGCAAACCTTTGGAATTTGATGCAACCGAAGGACCAATCGGATTGAAACGGTGGACTGAGAAGGTCGAATCGGTGTTTTCCATAAGTAAATGTACTGAAGAAGATAGGGTGAATTACACCACGCATACCTTCACAGGTACTGTGTTAACAGGGTGGAATACCTATCTAGAACAAGTGGGGCAAGATGCTGCTTATGCACTATTGTGGTCAGCATTCAAGCACTTGTTGAACGAGCAGTACCGTCCCAGAAACGAGGTCAATAAGCTCAAGGTTGAGCTTAGAGGATTATGAAACTCAAGGTTTCGACATTACCACGTACGAACGAAGATTCACAGAGTTGTGCCTATTGTGTCCAAGAGCGTTCGAAGATGAAGAAGAGAAGATCGACGCGTTTGTGAAAGGGTTACCAGAAAGGATTCAAGAAAATGTGAGTTCACACGAGCCCGCCTCCAAATAAAAGGCAAGTCGAATGGCTCATAAACTCATAAATCAAATTGAGGAAAGAATTAAAGAGCAGGCGGCCGAAGAAGCCAACACGAAACAAGTCAAGAGAAAGTGGGAAGAAACCAGTGACAAGTGTCACCAATACAACAACAACAACAATCACAACAAAAATCGCAACAACTATCCCAACAACCGCAATGTCAATCGCAACAAAAACAATCGCAATCCCAACAATAAATACAATAAACGTCCCAACAACAACTACAACAACCGTCCCAACAATATTAACAACAACAACAATCCCAACAACAATCTCAATAACAACAATGGCAACAACAATCAGAAAATTCCATGTTATAGGTGTGAAGGATATCATCCGGATAAATACTGTAGGGTTGTATGTACCAAATGTAATAGACCGAGTCATGGTGCGACGATGTGTGAAACTTACGGACCAGCAACTAGAGGAACAAATAACGCCCACATTATTTGTTTCAGATGCGGGAAAAAGGGCCACTACAAAACTATGTGCCCAAATCAGGAAAATAATAAGGGGTAAAGCCATGGAATAGTTTTTAACATTAATGCAGAAGAAGCACAGGAAGACCCGGAGCTTGTTACGGGTACGTTTCTTATCAATGAAAAACCTTCTTATGTTTTATTTGATTCGAGTGCGGATAGAAGCTATATGAGTATAGATTTTTGTGCTAAATTAAGTGGTCCATTGACGCCTTTGGATAATAAATTTTTACTCGAATTAGCAAATGGTAAATTAATTACAGCAGATAAAATATGTCGGAATCAAGAAATTAAACTGGTTAGCGAAATATTTAAGATTGATTTGATACCGGTAGAGTTAGGAAGTTTTGATGTGATAATCGGCATGGACTGGTTGAAAGAGATGAAAGCAGAAATTATTTGTTACAAAAATGCGATACACATTATGCGCGAGAAGAGAAAACCTTTAATGGTGTACGGAGAAAAGAGCAACGCGAAGTTAAATCTTATTAGTAACCTGAAGGCACAAAAACTAATAAGAAAAGGTTGCTATGTCGTTCTAGCACATGTCGAGAAAGTTAATTTCGAAGAAAAGAACATCAATGATGTTCCCGTCGCAAAAGAATTTTCTGATGTATTTACGAAAGAATTACCGGGACTACCTCCACACCGATCTGTTGAATTTCAAATAGATCTTGTACCGGGAGCTGCACCAATAGCTCATGCTCCATAAAGACTCGCACCCAGTGAAATGAAGGAACTCCAAATCCAATTATAAGAACTTTTAGAGCATGGTTTCATACGACCAAGTACATCACCGTGGGGAGCTCCTGTTTTGTCAAAAAGTAAGATGGTACATTCAGGTTGTGTATCGACTACCGAGAGTTGAACAAACTTACCATCAAGAATTGTTACCCACTACTGAGAATCGACGACTTATTTGATCAACTACAAGGCTCATCGATTTATTCAAAGATTGATTTACGTTCCGGGTATCATCAAATGCTGGTAAAGGAGGTTGACATCCCAAAGACTTGTAGTGACCCGAACTTTTCCATGTTTATATATATATTAAATGAAATTGTTATTTACATGATTAAGTGTTTCCAACATGTTAAGCAATCAAACTTGTTAAGACTTGATTAATTGAAATAGGTTTCATATAGACAATTGACCACCCAAGTTGACCGGTGATTCACGAACGTTAAAACTTGTAAAAACTATATGATGACATATATATGGATATATATATAGTTAACATGATATTATGATAAGTAAACATGTCATTAAGTATATTAACAATGAACTACATATGTAAAAGCAAGACTACTAACTTAATGATTTTGAAACGAGACATATATGTAACGATTATCGTTGTAACGACATTTAATGTATATATATCATATTAAGAGATATTCATACATCATATTATCATGATAATATAATAATTTAAAATCTCATTTGATATTATAAACATTGGGTTAACAACTTTTAACAAGATCGTTAACCTAAAGGTTTCAAAACAACACTTACATGTAACGACTAACGATGACTTAACGAATCAGTTACAATGTATATACATGTAGTGTTTTAATATGTATTCATACACTTTTGAAAGACTTCAAGACACTTATCAAAATACTTTTACTTAACAAAAATGCTTACAATTACATCCTCGTTTAGTTTCATCAACAATTCTACTCGTATGCACCCGTATTCGTACTCGTACAATACACAACTTTTAGATGTATGTACTATTGGTATATACACTCCAATTATCAGCTCTTAGCATCCCATTTGAGTCACCTAACACATGTGGGAACCATCATTTGGCAACTAGCATGAAATATCTCATAAAATTACAAAAATATGAGTAATCACTCATGACTTATTTACATGAAAATAAAATTACATATCCTTTATATCTAATCCATACACCAACGACCAAAAACACCTACAAACACTTTCATTCTTAAATTTTCTTCATCTAATTGATCTCTCTCAAGTTCTATCTTCAAGTTCTAAGTGTTCTTCATAAATTCTGCAAGTTCTAGTTTCATAAAATCAAGAATACTTCCAAGTTTGCTAGCTTACTTCCAATCTTGTAGAGTGATCATCCAACCTCAAGAAATCTTTATTATTTACAGTAAGATATCTTTCTAATACAAGGTAATACTCATATTTAAACTTTGATTCAATTTCTATAACTATAACAATCTTATTTCGAGTGGAAATCTGACTTGAACTCGTTTTTCGTGTCATGATTCTGCTTCAAGAACTTTCAAGCCATCCAAGGATCCTTTGAAGCTATATCCATTTTTCTCATTTCCAGTAGATTTATCCAGAAAACTTGAGGTAGTAATGATGTTCATAACATCATTCGATTCATACATATAGCTATCTTATTCGAAGGTTTAAACTTGTAATCACTAGAACATAGTTTAGTTAATTCTAAACTTGTTCGCAAACAAAAGTTAATCCTTCTAACTTGACTTTTAAAATCAACTAAACACATGTTCTATATCTATATCATATGCTAACTTAATGATTTAAAACCTGAAAACACGAAGAACACTGTAAAACCGGACATACGCCGTCGTAGTAACACCGCGGGCTGTTTTGGGTTAGTTAATTAAAAACTATGATAAACTTTGATTTAAAAGTTTTTCTTCTGGGAAAATTATTTTTCTTATGAACATGAAACTATATCTAAAAATCATGATTAAACTCAAAGTGGAAGTATGTTTTCTAAAATGGTCATCTAGACGTCGTTCTTTCGACTGAAATGACTACCTTTACAAAAATGACTTGTAACTTATATTTCCGACTATAAACCTATACTTTTTCTGTTTAGATTCATAAAATAGAGTTCAATATGAAACCATATCAATTTGATTCACTCAAAACGGATTTAAAATGAAGAAGTTATCGGTAAAACAAGATTGGATAATTTTTCTTGTTGTAGCAACGTGAAAATTGGTAACAAATCTATATTAATCATATCCTAGCTAACTTATATTGTATTATACATGTATTCTAATATATTATGTAATCTTGGGATACCATAGACACGTATGCAAATGTTTTGACATATCATATCGACCCATGTGTATATATTATTTGGAACAACCATAGACACTCTATATGCAGTAATGAGGGAGTTAGCTATACAGGGTTGAGGTTGATTCCAAAAATATATATACTTTGAGTTGTGATCTAGCCTGAGACTTGTATACACTGAGTCGTGGATTGATTCAAGATAATATATATCAATTTTTTTCTGTACATCTAACGTTGGACAACTAGTTGTAGGTTACTAACGAGGACAACTGACTTAATAAACTTAAAACATCAAAATGTATTAAAATTGTTGTAAATATATTTTGAATATACTTTGATATATATGTACATATTTGTTATAGGTTCGTGAATCGACCAGTGGCCAAGTCTTACTTCCCGACGAAGTAAAAATATGTGAAAGTGAGTTATAGTCCCACTTTTAAAATCTAATATTTTTGGGATGAGAATACATACAGGTTTTATAAATGATTTAAAAAATAGACACAAGTACGTGAAACTACATTCTATGGTTGAATTATCCAAATCGAATATACCCCTTTTTATTAAGTCTGGTAATCTAAGAATTAGGGAACAGACACCCTAATTGACGCGAATTCTAAAGATAGATCTATTAGGCCTAACAAACCCCATCCAAAGTACCGGATGCTTTAGTACTTTGAAATTTATATCATATCCGAAGGGTGTCCCGGAATGATGGGGATATTCTTATATATGCATTTTGTTAATGTCGGTTACCAGGTGTTCACCATATGAATGATTTTTATCTCTATGTATGGGATGTGTATTGAAATATGAAATCTTGTGGTCTATTGTTACGATTTGATATATATAGGTTAAACCTATAACTCACCAACATTTTTGTTGACGTTTAAAGCATGTTTATTCTCAGGTGAATACTAAGAGCTTCCGCTGTTGCACACTAAAATAAGGACAAGATTTGGAGTCCATGTTTGTATGATATTGTGTAAAAACTGCATTCAAGAAACATATGTCGATGTAATATATTTCTATTGTAAACCATTATGTAATGGTCGTGTGTAAACAGTATATTTTAGATTATCATTATTTGATAATCTACGTAATGTTTTTAAAACCTTTATTGATAAAATAAAGGTTATGGTTGTTTTAAAAATGAATGCAGTCTATGAAAAACGTCTCATATAGAGGTCAAAACCTCGCAACGAAATCAATTAATATGGAACATTTATAATCAATATGAACAGGACATTTCAAGACTGCTTTCAGAAAGCGTTACGATCATTTTAAATTTATGGTTATGCCGTTTGGATTAACTAAAGCACCAGCTGTGTTCATGGACCTCATGAACCGAGTGTGTGGGCCATACCTTCACAATTTTGTCATTGTTTTCATCGATGACATACTTATTTACTCAAAGAATGAGCAAGAGCACTGAGAACATTTGAGAAAAGTGCTCGAATTGTTGAGGAAAGAAAAATTGTACGCTAAGTTTTCAAAGTGTGTATTTTGGTTGAAAGAAGTTCAATTCCTCGATCACGTAGTAAACAAGGAAGGTATTCAGGTGGATCCATAATTGTGGGAAGTTCAATTGTTGAGGCTTAGATGTAAGATGACCTTTTTGCCCTTAGGCGTAATTGTGTGATTATTTATGGATTTATTTTAATTACATGTTTAGTGTTATTTTATTATTTAGTTAAGATCAGTTTGTGACAAGGGTCACGGAACATGTTCGTTTATTTAATTTGGACTTCGTTAGGGCTGTCAAATTAAGTACGAAAGTTATCAGATTACTAGTAAATACCCGTGTGTGATGGGTTATGGGTTTTTAACCCTTTTATATGTATAGAGCAGCTCACGTTTCTCATTCTTCTTGAAAATTCAAAACACCCCCGTTGATATCGGCTAAAAAGTCACGTTTTCTCCCCGGTATAGAGGCCCGAAAATGATAAAGTTCCAAGCTTTTTTGCCAAAATACCCTCTTCGTCGGTTAAAATTGAAGATCAAGTGATTACGAAGACAGTGCAAAAAGAATCATGAGAATCGGAGCTTAAACCGAACATTCTAGAGCGAAAACGGTGAAAGCCAAGAAAACAAGCTATGATCAAGGAAATCAAGTTACGATCCAGCAAAATCAGCAAGCTAAACGGCCTGTCAAATGGCCTGCTACTATAGGAAACAGCTTGCCACACGGCCAAGATAAACGAGCATCAGAAACGGGACACCCTTGCAAACGAGCCCTGCAAACGGCCTGCCAGCCCTTTGAAGGCAAAAATCAAGTCTATTTAAAGGGTCTTTGTCAGCCATTTTTACACAAACTTCAATTCACTTCTTTCTCTCTCTTTCTACAATATTAGTCATACTCTCAAGGTCTTCGACTGGATTGATTCGAGATAATATATATTGATTTATTTCTGTACTACTAACTGTGGACAATTAATTGTGAACTACTAACGTTTGACTGCTAACTTAACAACTTAAATCGTTAAAAATGTAAATAAAATATGTTGTGAATATATTTCAATCATACTTTGATATATATTGATGTTAAGCGAGGTGTATATAAAATAGTTATTAATTTTAGCAGAAAACACTATTAAATACGATACAATTTTACACAAGATATTTATTTATTTATAGAATGGATATACTTAAACCTTGCTACAACACTTATAGGCAGTGTACCTAATCGTACAGTAGTGTAGTTTTTAGTAAGTCCGGTTCGTTCCACAGGGAAATCTTTAAACAAAGCTTAACGCTATATTAGTTTACTTTTTATAAAAATACAAATATATATATAAGTAATATTATTATTATAAAGGGGGGTTTTTACCGTTTAATGACCGGTTTGTCGATTTTAAAACTTTAGTCGCAGTTAAAACCTAATGTAAAATATTAAATAAATAAAAGACTTAATTTAAAGCGTAAAGTAAATAACGATAATGAAATTGCGAATAATAAAAGTGCGATAAAATAAACTTGCGATAATTAAAGAGTACGATAATTAAAAGTGCGATAAAATAAAATAACAATAAAAATGCGATAATTAGAAGTGCAATTAAATATAAAATAAAAGAAATTAAATATGAAATAAAAGAATTATGCTTATTTAAACTTCCGTAATCATGATGTTTGACGTGTTGATTTTAGTTTTATGCCCATGGGTTAATTGTCCTTTGTCCTGGATTATTTAATATGTCCGTCTGGTTTTTGTCCATAACAGTCCATCAGTCATAAATATAAAGTGCGAGTGTCCTCGTCAAATTATCCTTATACCCGAAGTTAAATATTCCAACTAATTGGGGATTCGAATTGTAACAAGGTTTTAATACTTTGTTTAATGAATACACCAGGTTATCAACTGCGTGTAAACCAAGGTTTTACTACTTTGTTAGCAATTACACCAATTACCCTTGAATGTAATTTCACCCCTGTTTTAATTATTCTAGTGGCTATTAATCCATTTCCGTGTCCGGTTAAATGAACGATTATTCGTACATATAAATACCCCGCCCATCGTGTCCGATCGAGTGTATATGGTAATTTATAGGGACGCCCAATTGTAAATCTTTATATTAACATTAACAAACTATCATTTAGTTAAATAAATATAAAGCCCATTAATAGCCCATAGTCTAATTTCCACAAGTGTCGTTCTTTTGTCCAAACCCCAATTATGGTACAAAGCCCAATTACCCAATTTTAGTAATTAGCCCAACATCATGATTACTTCATTTTAAATAAGCATAATAATAACTTAGCTACGAGACATTAATATAAAAAGGTTGAACATAACTTACAATGATTAAAAATAGCATAGCGTTACACGGACAGAATTTCGACTTACACCCTTACAACATTCGCTAACATACCCTTATTATTAGAATTAAAATTAAAATTAAAATATAAATTATATATATATATTTTACGTATATATGAGAGAAGAGAGAAAGATGGATATGTTTTTGGTTCACCAAAGCTCGATTTTTATAGGAGGTGTGGCCTGACTTTTCATGCCATGCGATCGCATGGACTTCCTTCTTCCTGGCCATGCGATCGCATGGCCAGCTGGGAGAGCTCACATGTTGCTTGTTTCCTTGTGCCGACATTTTATAAATAATATAATATATTAAATAATTATAAGAATTATTTAAATATTATATTATATTTATGTGCATAGTTGACTTGTAATTTTTAGTCCATTTCGTCGAGCGTTGAGAGTTGACTCCGGTCCCGGTTCTGGATTTTCGAACGTCCTTGCGTACAATTTTATATTTTGTACTTTGCGTTTTGAATCTTGTACTCTTGTAATTTCGAGACGTTTCTTATCAATAATTGGAACCTTTTTGATTGTCTTTTGTACTTTTGAGCTTTTTGGTCGTTTGCGTCTTCAATTCGTCGAATCTGTCTTTTGTCTTCACCTTTTATTATTTAAACGAATATCACTTGTAAATAGAACAATTGCAACTAAAAGCTTGTCTTTCTTGAGGAATAATGCTATGAAATATATGTTCGTTTTTAGCATTATCATATATGTACACATTTGTTATAGGTTCGTGAATCGACCAGTGGCCAAGTCTTATTTTCGGCAAAGTAAAAATCTGTGAAAGTGAGTTATAGTCCCACTTTTGAAATCTATTATTTTTGGGATGAGATTACATGCAGTTTTATAAATGTTTTACAAAATAAACACAAGAAATGAAAATTACATTCTATGTTGAATTATCGAACCGAATATGCCCCTTTTTAGCTTGGTAGCCTAATATTTGGTGTTTATGATAATTGCCACCAATTGACGTGAATCCAAAAGATAGATCTATTTGGCCCAACAAGCCTCATACGAGTTACGGATGCTTTAGTACTTCGATTTATCATGTTCGATGAGAGTCCCGGAATGATGGGGATATTCTATATGCATCCTGTTAAGGTCGGTGACCAGGTGTTCATCATATGAATGATTTTTATGCAGATTGCATGTTGTTTATGAGAAATGGAAATATGAAATCTTGTGGTCTATTATTATGTTTTGATAAATATATAGGTTAAACCTATAACTCACCAACATTTTTGTTGACGTTTAAAGCATGTTTATTCTCAGGTGATTATTAAGAGCTTCCGCCGTTGCATGCTAAATAAAGACAAGATTGGAGTCTGCATGCTTGTATAATATTGTTTTAAAACTGCATTCGAAGACTTAAGTTGATGTGTAATATTATTGTAAACCATTATGTAATGGTCGTGTGAAAACGCTATATTTTAGATTATCATTATTTGATAATCGTCGTAATGTTTCAAAACCTTTAACGATAAAATAAAGGTTATGGTTTGTTTTAAAAATCGAATGCAGTCTTTGAAAAATGTCTCATATAGAGGTCAAAACCTCGTAACGAAATCAATTAATATGAAACTTTTATAATCAATATGAACGGGACATTTCATTTGCAACTTTTAAGACCGGGAACCAAAAGGCAGTCATTTAGACACATCCTCTTGAGGCAGTCACTAGGACACATCCTCCATCATTTGTTGATTGTTTGTTTTGGGGCAGTCATTTAGACACATCCTCTTGAGGCAGTCACTGGGACACATCCTCCGTCATTGATGACATTTTAATCTTAACTCCCCCTAGGCAGTTGCAGGTTTTAGGAGAGTTATGTTTGAAAATGCGAGTTTTATACTGTTATTTGTATAAAAGACAGTTTAGATGTTGAAAATCATATTAAGACACCGGGTCTCACACTGTAATTTATGTGAGAGCCATTGTTCTCATCTGCCCCTCAAAATGTGATGCATCAGATTTTGAAAACACAATACTCCCCCTAGGCAAGTGCATCACTCCCCCTAGGCACTTACCAAGATTCTAGATGGAAGAGAAATCGACCATGCCAATTTTACCAACTAGATATTTAAACGTGGGTTCATCTAAAGCCTTGGTAAGTAAGTCAGCTAGTTGACTTTTAGTGGGTATAAAGTATAGTTCAACATTGCCTTTCTTAACATGATCCTTTATAAAATGGTAGCGAATTTCAATGTGTTTGGTTCGAGAGTGGTGGACCTGATTGTTGGAGATAGCAATGGCACTCTGAGAGTCACAGTAGATCGGGATCTTGTGGATTTTGAATCCATAGTCGAGAAGTTGGGTCTGCATCCATAGAACTTGAGAGCAACAACTTGCAGCTGCAATGTACTCAGACTCAGCAGTGAAGAGTGATATGCATTTTTCATTGCGGGATGACCAACTGACTAATTTATGACCTAGGAATTGAAGGCCACCAGAGGTACTTTTCCGGTTCACTTGATCACCACCATGATCAGCATCCGTGAATGCCGTGAGATGAAATCCAGTCCCGAAGGGATACCAGAGTCCAAGGTTAGCAGTGCCCTTGAGATAACTAAATAATCTCATTACAGCCTTGTAATGAGAGTACCTAGGGTTGGCTTGAAATCGAGCACACAGACATACAGCAAACATGATGTCGGGTCTACTAGCAGTGAGATACATTAATGAGGCTATTAAGCTACAATAGAGCGTTTGATCAAAAGGTTGTCCATCCAGATAAGTATGTAATGAAATGTTGATTGACATTGGGGTAAGTCTGGTTTTCATCTTGGGAAAGTTAAACTTTTTGAACATATCTGAGATGTACTTAGATTTTCCGATGAAAATCCCAGTTGGAAGTTGTTTAACTTCTAACCCTAGAAAGAAGTGAAGTTCTTCGAGCATACTCATTTCGAACTTGTTTTTCATGAGTTCAGAAAACTCATAGCACAGAGCGGGGGAAGTGGAACCGAATATAATGTCATCAACATAGACTTGAAATAACAAGATGTGTTCATTCTATTTTCTGATGAATAGAGTCGTGTTGATGGTTCCACGCGAGAAGCTGTTCTTGAGAAGAAATGCCATAAAGGGCATTGGACAAGAGATACACATGATTGGGACGTTTGGAATCAACAAAACCTTCAGGTTGACTGACATAAACCTCTTCTTGAAGAATGCCATTCAGAAAAGTAGTTTTTACATCCATTTGATTGGCGGTAAACCGCTTATGAGCAACATATGATAGAAATCTACGGATGGCTTCTAATCGAGCTACAGGAGAAAACGTTTCGTCGTAGTCAATCCCTTCCTATTGTCTATAGCCTTTTGCGACCAGACGTGCTTTGTTATGAATGATGATGCCGTGAGGATCCTTATTATTTTTGAAGATCCACTTGGTGTCAATGATGGTTCTGCCAGGTGGTCATGGAACAATCTCCCATACTTTAAGTCATTCAAATTGATGAGTTTCTTCTTACATGGCACTAATCCAGTCGGGATCTTGAAGGGCCTCATGAGCAGATTTGGGTTCGACATTGCTCAGAAAGGCAACAAAGAGACATTCATTGTTAGAAGCATAGCGAGTGTGAACTGGATCATCTGGATCACCAATGATTTGATGATGATCCATGGTCCATCTGGTAGTGTGCAGAAGAGGAGAATTGGAATCACTATCAAGGGAGGTGTCAACATACGAAGAAGATGAAGATCCAATTGGTTCTGTATTGACAGTAGGGTAGGTGGCATCTTCTTCCTATAGCGGAACAAGATTATCAGCATTTTGATCAGTGGAGAGGACAGAAGGATTTGTTTCATCGATGACACGAGTATTTGTTTCACTTGAGGGAGAAGTTGCACTAGTTTCGAGGGGAGACGATTCAATAATTGGAGTAGAAGAGTTGACAATAGGGGCATTGGTTGAAGAGGACACTCCAGTGTCGAGGTCATCCAGAAGAAGGAAATCAGAAGAATCATTTTCGTTGGATGGGGATTCATTCATGGCAGCAGGAGTAGAGGAACCAACTGTGATTGATTCAGGGGGAACAGGTTCAGAAGCAACCGTGGGAGATGGAGTTATAGGAGGGATTATGGGTTCAAACAACAAATCCAGATCATCTAAGGTGGCCAGCGGAACATGTCGGAAGGGAGAATCAGGTGTGGAAGGATTGAGACCAGGACGAGAACCATTATGTCCAAGTACCATTCCAAACATTTCGTCAAACTTGACATTCGTGCTCTCTTTAATGATTCAAGTGCGACGATTGTATACACGGTATGCTACACAATCCTGAGAATAGCCAATGAAAATGGTTTCGTCACCACGAACATCGAACTTCCAAGGTTGTCCTCATCATTTAGAACATAGCAAACACAACCAAAGATGCGAAAGTACTTCACATTTGGCCGGCGATCAAAAAGGATTTCATAAGGAGTTTTGTCAAAACAACGATTGATGATGGAGCAATTTTGAGTGAAGCACGCAGTGTTGATAGCTTTAGCCCAAAGGGATGGAGGAAGCTTGGAGTAAACTAGCATTGTCGTTGCTGCTTCAACCAGGGTACGGTTACATCTTTCAACAATGCCGTTTTGTTGTGGAGTGCGAGTGGCGAAGGTTTGATGGGTAATACCGGCTTAAATAAGGAATGAATTGAGCGTTGAATTCTGAAATTATGTGTCGTTGTCAGTTCTGAGAATTCGAACAATCTTATTTTTGGACAGTTGGATCCTTTTCAAGAAATCAATGATTACTTTGGGAGTTTCAGATTTACTTTTTAAGAATTTGACTCATGTGTAACGCGAGTAATCATAAACAATTACAAGAATGTACTTTTGGCCACCAAGACTGGGAACACGCATGGGTCCACAGAGATCCATATATAGCAGTTGTAATGGGCTGACGGTGTTATGTTCAGATTTTGATTTATAAGAGGATTTATGAATCTTTCCCATGGCACAGGCATGACAGACATGGGTGGTGTCAAATAAGATAAGAGGAACCCCATCAACACGATTATTGGACACTAATTTGTTGAGGTTCTGTGAGTGTAGGTGTGACATCCGGTTATGCCACAGCCAAGAGGTTTCTGAAGAGGCTTTTGAAACCAGACAAAGAGGCTGGGAATTTGAAGATATGTTTTTCATGGCCAGAGTATAAAGAGTGGACGCACGCTTTCCTACGAGAAGATCATCGCCCTTCATGGTTTGAACACAGCACATGGATCTTTCAAATATCACCCAGAGATTACTGTCACAGAATTGACTAACACTAAAAAGATTGCATCCAAGACCTCGTAGATAAGACACCCGCTTGATGGTTACACCGTTCATAACATAGTCTCCATATCCTTTCGATTGTAGCAATTTCATCATTTCTAAAACGAACGGTACCTAAGAACTTGTCGACGTAGTTTGTCAACATGGATTTATAGCCAGTCATGTGTCTGGAGCAACCAGAATCCAAATACCAAACACATGCTGGGATAACCTAAAAGACAGAGTTAAGCACAGGTTTTAGGTATCCCAGTTACCTCGGGTTCCTTATATACAGTCAGTGGCAGAGAGATTAAATCATTAAGTTCATCAGATGGTTCATATAACATAGTCTGAACATTCATTACAACACACGAATCATGGTTTTGGTGACCAAAATACAGACGTCTATTATATCGAACACATTTTAATGACCCTGACTGAGAAGCAAGACTTGGCAATGCTTGGACAGTTTCAGTCTTGGGTTTCCATGCTTTCAAAATGCTTTGTTTTGGTTTAGGACCTATGGAATTAAAAACACCAAATTTAGACTCAGTTTTAAAATGATTCATTTTGTGAAGTAATGATTGTCTAGCCTTTTGCGCTCATTTGCGACGATTTCGCTTTTGAATCTTAGTTAAACAACCTGATGCCCTTTGTAGGTTTTTGAGGACACTTGGGTTGAGTTTCAATGGTCTATCACTATTTCTCTGAGTAGAGTAGGAGTGATTGAAATTTCTGTGAACAAAACTGTTCCTTGAGTCACCCTTCCTGTCTGAGATAGACAGTGTAGGGTGGTTTTAAACTTTTCTTACTGAGTGGTCATACGCACCCTGTTCTTAGATTGCGGAGTGCGGTGGTTTTGAGCTCTTCGAACTGGGTTGTTTGGATTTCTCAGTAAGGTTGCGGAGTGCGGTGGTTTGTGATCAGCACCCCTTTTAGTAACTAGCATCTCTATACGAGAGCCAGGATTAGGGTTTTTTAGAATGGTGATGGCTGGAATGACAGGTTTCCTTGAGTTTACTACAGTAGTTTAAGGAACACCTTGGTGATTAATGATACGCATAATGATCCGTCTCAAAACAAGTAGCACCCCGGCCAGGATCTTACCGGCACGGTCCGTCCCGGAAGAAAGACCCCTTCCCGACAATCATCCGGCATCATGTAGCCAGTCAAGGTGACCAGAACCGTAAAGAAACACTCGGAGTAAATAGAAAGCAAAAACTTCCTGGTTAGACTAACTGCTCCGTGTTATCTTAGCCGGTACTAACATGCGGCCGGTACCGTCACTACTTTCCGAATTCAGCATTCCAACCCGGTATAAAGATACCTTCCCGGGACAACCACGCTGTCCCGGGGAAAGTGCACCGTCCCGGAACAAACACTTCATCCCGGAACGAGCACTCAATCCCGGAACAAACACATAAACAAGCTGCACGCCACATCAGCCCACGAATCTAGGAAAGTTTGTTAGGATCTGCTCTATTATTCCCATGAAAGGGACAAGTGCCACGTCACCCCTTGGGATTGGCAAAGTTTGTTACAACCATGAAAGGGACATGTGCCACATCATCATTCCCTCATAGCATCTATAAATACGCGAACAAGATCATTTATTCAACAACACTGGATGCATTAATGTTACTCTGCCCAAATTAACTACGGTAGCATTTCTCCGGTCATTAACACAATTCCGATCGATATTCCGATCGTTATCAAAGTTAATCCTTACTTTAAGATATTAACTTATTCGATCCCAATCGAATAAGGTTAATCTAATCGATTGTTTTACGCCCTTGGAATCCTGATTCCAAATCAGGGTTTGCACAATTATTGAAGTTAAAACATTCGATCCACTCTTTTTCCTAAAATTAAGCACTCAAACCCAAAATCTATCTACGCAAGACGATTTTGGTTTGATCAAATGGCGCCACCTAAAGGTACGAACAAAACAGTGAAACCAAGCAGCAAAACGGCAAGTAAGAAAGGTGCGAGCGATGACGTCCAAACGCCTTTGAACAAAGGAAACTCGCTAACGGTGGAGCCACCTCAACTCCAAAAGCAATCAATCACCCACATTCACTCTGTTGAAGCGTCGGGAGACGAGATGAATGTCTCTGATGACGATGTAGACACACACGAGGGATCACCACTCGGTGGGGAGAGGTTGAAGCTCGACACCCTTGGTCTCAAAACCGGCGGTTCGAGCGGCATCGGATCATCTCAAAATGACACTGACATGATCACCAAAATGATCTTAGCCGACGTAAAAAAAAGTAATCGAAAAGCTAAAGGTCATGCTGAACGACAACAACAGTCTAGCAGGGAGGTAACAATTGCAAACTCTTGATATTCTGAAGACCAGCCCACCGTTAAACATTGGTGCGGGAAGCGAAGGTGTTACCAAGGCCGCCGCAAACGTATGGCTGACCGAGCTCCTTGTGCATGCTGCGCCGCCGGCGTAAAAACATTCCCTTTCACAACCCGCCGTCCAGAGAATGACGCTTGAGAATCTGTTCGCCCTAATCACTGGCAACAAAGCAAAGAGACCGGTTGAGATGTCAGCTACTAGCCAAAAGCTATGCGAACGAATTGCCAGCTGTATACTCCATGCTAACATCGTCATACCCGTTCCTTTGGGGGTGTACAATGGCATTACTGACCCGGATGATTTCCTGCAAATCTTTGTGGGTGCCATGAAAACCCAACACTGGAGTGATGAGGTAGCGTGGCATCTCTTTCCGACTGTTCTACAGTCGGCTTCCGGGGAATGGTTCGCCAAACTACCACCAAATGGAATCACATGCTTCGCGGACTTGCGAAAAAAATTTCTCTTGCAATATCAGAACCTTCGCCGACACACGTATACACACCTGTATGCTCACGAAATACCAATGTACCGGGGAGAGAAAATCGAAAGCTTCATCACAAGGTATATGCCGGAGTGTCAAAAAATCCCAGGACTGCCGGAAACGCAGCAGATTTTCAGATTCATAACATGCCTGGACAAAGATGCATACCCATCGCTCGTCTCTGAACTCCGATGGAACATCCCGAGTACATTTACAGATGCGGTGATGATAGCAAGGCAATACCAACACTCCGGAAGGTAAAGGCAACCCGGGTATCACCGGGATGAAAAGAAAAGAGAAGAGGAAAGGAGTAGCGACAACAGGCACTGTCACTATAGAAGCAGACACAGTGAAAGCCATCACAAAAGCCACAACAGCCACGGCAAAATTCATGAAAGCTATTGGCATGATAAGAGCAGCCGAAGACCATATGATAAGGGATCCTTAATTGGCAGCCTTTCCAAAACTACAAGAGAGACACTGTTAACGGAACCCGTGAAAGCAAAGATTACCCCTCCGGCACCATTAGAAAAATGGGATGGTCAAAAGTCAGACAAGTACTGTGAATTTCACGAAGACAATGGTCATGACACTGATGAATGCAAAGCGCTAATACGTAAAATCATCGCCAAAATCAAGGCAGGCGAACTTAATCATCTATTGTCAGGTCAGAAGTTCAAAAAGGCTGACCCCAACAAACCATTCAGCTAGCAAAAGGAAGACGACAAGAAGTGTGAGAAGGCAAAAGATAAAGTTTTCATTAACATGATCAACATCGAACATGATGAGCTTGTTCAGTAAAGCTCCTTGAAAGATGCTACCATCACATTCCTGGGAATCCCGGCACGATACTCTAGGGATGAACCGATAGTAATAACTGGCCTCATAGATGGGTTCCCGGTCAGTGAAATGTATACTGACATGGGAAGCGAAGTTGAAGTCTTGTATACTCATTGCCTTTCCCAGCTCCCAAAGTGTGTCGAAAGGAAGATGCTACAATCTAATGCTATCATTTCTTGGTTCACGGGTTCCACTGAAGAGCCCATAGGTAAACTCAAGGCAACGGTCACGGTGGGTACTCAACCTTACCTCCATAGTGAAGTCATAGACTTTTATGTCGTCAAATCTGTGACTGCCACAAATGTGATACTGGCAAGACAGTTTTTCAAGAAGTTCGGTGCAATAGCCTCTATCACTCATGGTATGCTCAAACTCCCAACCTGGCGAGGCGGGGCAACGGTCCAATCCACCCGGAACCCTTTCTCCGGGAATGAGTGCACTCGAGATAGGCGATGTGCCGAATCATGGAAGACACCACACGTCTTGGAAGAAAAATGTATATCCGTTCTTAAAAGGCTAACTTTCTTCTCTCCGTCAGCACACTTCATTAGCAAAAATCCAGTCATCGTCAATGAGGCAGAGAAGGCAGTTTTCAGCTGGTGTCGCTAGCAAGGATGGGAGAAACCATTTAATGATGCTTACAAAAAGGCTGAACCCTTCAATTTGGCACCCAAACTTTCCAGGACTGAAAGCTGTGAGAGCTCCAACCGCGACAAGACAACGGTTGATGGAAACAAAAGTGGCTAAATGAAAGGACCCGTTCATATACATTATAAACAATTCACAATAGTTGATTACATCGCGAGGTATTTGACCTCTATATGATACATTTTACAAACATTTCATTTGTTTTTAAAAGACAAACTTTCTTTACATCGAAAATTGACAGGCATGTATACCATTTCATAATATCCACTGTCCAACTATAAATTGACTTAATAATAATCTTTGATGAACTCAATGACTCGAATGCAACGTTCTCGAAATATGCTATGAAATACTCCAAGTAAATATCTTGAAAATGAGAAAACGCACAGCGGAAGATTTCTTTCAATCCTGAGAATAAACATGCTTTAAAGTGTCAACCAAAAGGTTGGTGAGTTCATTAGTTTATCATAATCATTCATTTTCATCATTTTAATAGACCACAAGAATTTTCATTTCCAGTTCTCATAAATATACGTCTCATGCATAGAGACAAAAATCATTCATATGGTGAACACCTGGTAACCGACATTAACAAGATGCATATAAGAATATCCCCTATCATTCTGGGAAATCCTTCGGACATGATAAAAACGATTTCAAAGTACTAAAGCATCCGGTACTTTGGATGGGGTTCGTTAGGCCCAATAGATCTATCTTTAGGATTCGTGTCAATTAGTAGATCGGTTTACCAATTCTTAGGTTACCAAGCAAAAGGGCATATTCGGCTTCTATCATTCACCCATATAATGTAGTTTCAATTACTTGTGTCTATTTCATAAAACATTTATAAAAATTGCGCATGTATTCTCAGCCCAAAAATATAAAGGGTAAAAAGGCAAACGAAACTCACAATACTGTATTTCGTAGTAAAAATACATATAACTTCATTCAACAAGTGCAAGGTTGGCCTCGGATTCACGAACCTAAATTAATTATATTTATATATATATATGTTGGTCAAAATTTGTCTAACAATTTAAGTCAAGTCATAGTGTACCACAATCCTAATGCTGGAGCCTAATATGCAAAAGTCAACAAAAGTCAATTTGACCCAAAATGATTTCCAAAATCCATACATGATTAACATATAACTTGAATATCGTCGTCTTATATTTTTAAATATTTTTAAAAGATTTTAATAGAGTAAATAATATAATTCATTTATTATTAAAATTTATATAATAAAAATATACTTTTATATATCTTAAGTAATAAAATTTATAAAGTTCATTTAATATAATATGATATGTAGCATTAATGTAATTATATTACACGTAGTAAAATATCTTTGTATTACATATTTATTTGATAAAATAACATTGATAATAATAATAAGCAAAACTTGTATTATTTTGAAATAATAATTTTTATTATTCTATTAATAAAAATATCAATATTTATATTTACTAAAAGTGATATTATGAATAAACGATAATTCTAATTATGATAACTTTAATATTTACGATACATTTTAATATTATCTTTAAAATAATAATTCTATTTAAAATGATAATTATAATGATATTTTATAATAACAATGACATTTCGATTAAAATGATAATTTTTGTTAAAATGATAGTTTTAATACTAACGATACTTTTAATAATAATAGTAATGATAAAAATAATAGGAACGATAATTTTATCTAAATCAATATCTTACAATATTTTAATTTCATCATGATACTCATACTCATTATTTCCTAATCGGTTTGTTTAATAGCTTTTAATCATCTTTTATATTGCGTTCATGTTAATGATAATAATAGTAATCATAATAATTAGATATTACTAATATTAGTTTTAAATTATAATAATACTAATAATAATAAATATTATAATAATATTAATGATAATACTAATAACTATTTTAATGATAATAATAATACTAATTATAAATTTAACGATAGTAACGATAGTAATAATAATAAAAATAACAATTTTTAATGATAGTACCTTTTATTGATAATAATAATAATAATAATAATAATAATAATAATAATAATAATAATAATAATAATAATAATAATAATAATGATAATAATAATAATAATAGTAATTAGATAAAATTTAGAACGACGATAATAACGAAGATAATAATAATCATTTTTAATAATAATACAAAAATTCAATTGACTATAACTTCTAATCCGTTCATCGAAACCATTCGATATCTAAATGAAAAGTTCTTAATTTTTCACTAGCTTTTCAACGACATGCATATCTTATACCTTATCTCAACTGCATACGTAACTAATTTAAGATTCTACATAACCTATCTAAGGGCAATATCAAAAGTACAAGCATGCATAATCCTATATACTCGAGCACTAGTCAGGGATACACTACTAATATATAAAAGTTAAGTTATGAGTACTCACGTATCAATACTCAGATTTAATATTGCAGGAAAGTACGTAGATGCGACGGAGACGATAAATGCTAAGTTGACCTTAAGACCAATACCTCGATCCATACCCATAACCTCCATAACTATGACCCATAATTTCCTTAGCCTTATCCTACTCGAAAAACCCATTTGAAATAGCTTGCTCATAACCTCGTCGTAATATTTTATGTATATCTTTATATTACTAATAATAGTAATAATAATAATTATAATATACTAATATGAAATAATAATTGGATGTTAGTATGTGTGAGACTCGGTTGAACTAAATGACATATATATATATATAGCAAATGCAATTCAACTCACGTCCCCATACGTCCCCATTTCTTGTCTTTTTGAACATAACTTTTACAAGTTAGATGGATCCGTGAGTTACCCACCTTTTTTTTGTGCGCTTACGTTAAGACTTGAAAGTGTAAAATGTCCTTAACTATTTTTTTCCCGACACCTAACTCATTCATATGATCAATCATGGTCTAATTTACGTACACATATATATTTTTAATTATATATTATATTGAATTCTTATAATTATTTAAATATTATATTTTATTCTCGAGCATAGTTCATTTGTAATTTTTACACTGACGTGTTGTACGTTGACCCTCGACTTAAGTACCGGTACCGTTTTTTCGAACGCATTTTCGTACGCTTAGAAAACTAGTCTTTTACGTTTAGTGACGTGTACTCTTATAAATAAATTAACTTACTCATCAATAAATTACCTTATCAAAATGTAACTTTATAAAATTGAGCGTTATGGTCATTTGCTTCTATAAATCAGTGGCTCGTTGTTTGTCAAAATATTTTATTTTAAATCAGGACGTTTTATGACTAAGTTAATATATATATATATATATATATATATATATATATATATATATATATATATATATTTACTTATTTATTTATTTATTTAAAATTGTAAATTTGTACATAATATATATGTTCGAAATATTTATCTAATGATATAATATTTAGTCTTTCAAAATCAATTATATTTCAAAGTTCGTTTTATATAATTTAACTCTTTTTAAATATTAGTAGTTATTCTACCAAATAATGTTTTTAATATGAAAAACTAAATGGTTGATTTATCAAGGGACACTAGTTAATCAAAGTAAAGTACACTTTTGAAATTTAAACGGAAATGATTACTAACTTTTGATTAACTCTCGTTAATGACACTTTTGTAAATCACTTTTACCAAATATTCCGGATACCGTTAAAAACAAAAGGTTTTCTAATTCAAAGTAGACCTCTTAATAGAAACTCGTAATCGTAATTCAATGTATCTAATAATTCAATCATTTAATATTATCTTTTAATTCCGTCGATAATTATTTTAAATATATTTTAAAACAACAATATTCATGTAAAGTATTATACGTCTAATACTTGTTAAGGTTTTCAAGTTATAATATATACATATATACATATATAATAAGATTTGTTCATATAATGGTTCGTGAATCATAGAAACTTGGTCGAGGTTTAAATGAATGTATGAACACAGTTTAAAAAAAATCTTTGAGATTCAACTTATAACTTTGCTTATCGTGTCGGGAATATATAAAGATTAAAGTTTAAATTTGGTCAGAAATTTCCGGGTTGTCACAATACCTACCCGTTAAAGAAATTTCGTCCCGAAATTTGAGTGGAAAGGTCACGAATGGTAATAAGTATGTTTTCATGATGCATACGGACTGAAAATTATAGTTTTATCATCAGCGAATAATTTGGATAAACAATCCATTTATATGAAGAGTATGAATGAAGCTAACATAGAAGAGTGAAATGAGTAAGTGTAGATTCATCTTATCATTTGACGTAGATATGATTGATTTCCAGATTTCAAGGGATTTGAAGAAAATCTTCGTAATAAGATTTGATTCTCTGATAACCAAGGGAATTAGGATCCGCTTTAAATGTGATTGTCCATTTTAATTGTTCCGTCGGAGATTTTCTTATAAATTCACCTCCTTCATTTATTTACAACTCACACCTTCTGTTGATGCATTTTATGCAAGTCCCTAGACATCTACCCACGTCCATTGCAGGTACAACAGTTTACAGGCCACCATGATTGCTCGTTATTATCCTATCCGTGTTTGTATGTGGTTACAGGAACTGCAGGAATGAGATTTGGATGTTTGACTATGTTAGACTTAGTCAGACGTACGAGTGAAGCCTCACTAGTACGGCTGACAGGCTCATACGCACGGTTGATGCTGAGCTAAGTCACAATTACAACCTTAATGAGAAGACACGAGTGAGTGATCACCTGTATGGTTGATGAAGCCAACTCGTACGTGTGATGGATGAATCGTACGGGTGAGTCAACAGCAGGGGTATATAAAGTCTTATGTTCTTTATTTGAGGTTAAGCCTCTCATTTATTACACACACTCAGATCTGGTGAGCTCCTCCGATTCTCTCTGTCTAAATCACCCAGGTGGTGAAAAATAGCTCTAGGTGTTGGTCTAATCACACTTGATTTAGTTGTGGTTTGACTAAATTAATCCAAAAAAAGCTTAACCTATTCATTAGAGGGTTTGATTCACTTATTCCGCCATTGTGTAAGTTAAATCTGTTGATTTCTAAGTTCCAAGTCATGTTTCATAACCTTCTATTCTTTCCCCCTCAACTCCTATTTTAAAGTATTCATCAATATGCTCCATCCAGTTCTGATTCTCGATATACTTCTAACTTTCATATCGGTCATTCTTCTTTTTCATCTACCGTTGGAAGAATCTATTTACTTCTACTATACTCTTGGGTTTATAGTGTTTCTAGTTCTCCCGTGTCTTTATATTGCTATATGCATCGATATATATGGTTTATAATTTCTGGTTTGTCGTTGGACTTTATATCTTCCCTTATATTTCAAAGTCTCTGCTTCTGTCTTCTATAATCATTGTCATTCACAGTTAATGCTCTCTTTTATTTTCTGCAATTTATACTCCAATTTCTATTTCGGAGTTTTGTTCTTTCGTTTCTTCTTCTTGCGATTAAGCACCGCTTGTAATGGTCCAGAATTCTCAGATATGAATTTCGGAATGAACATTGTTAATGTTCTAGGAAGGAAATTTTGATGGCACGATCTTGACTTGTCAAATTACCAGAATATCTTAGAAAAGGCCGAATCATCAAGAAATATTTTCTTGATATTTTAGAGGTTAAATAGAATACAAGAGTCGTATAACATGGCACATGATGATGTTATGATCTGTGAATCATCACGTTCCATTTAGAAACTCAGCATGACTTACTGTAATATAATCACGTTGATCAAGTGTCATTATATTATACTAATTTCTGCTTCTGTTCTCAACACTACTTCAAAATATTCCTATTTTAAACTTGAATGTTTCAGAATTTAGAAACTAAAATAGTTTCTTTTATGATGTAATACAGATAGCGCAAAGAGGTAAATGATTTCAAATAAGAAAAATTAAGAAAATATCTTCAGAAATATGGAGGATATTTATAATGAAAGATATGATGATATCTTAGGATTTCTAATATCAGAGGATGATGAAGAATATTGTCCGCAAGGGTTTTGAGTCAAGAGCAAGGTATTCGATAATGACTTCAGCAGATACTGAATCATTTGGATCCTTTGAAGGCAGGTTTAGCCTTAGTGATTTGTCCACAGCCTCCTTCATGCTTTGCTCAATCCGTTTTCCAGTTCCAACTCTTTTCTTTTTCTGAGTTCTGCTAACACACTACTCTTTATTATCAAACTTTTTACTGTTAAGGTCATTTTATAGTTTTTGCTGCTTCATCAACAATTTCGAGAACTATTCCGCAGTTTAGGGTGTTTTTCAGAAACTTCACATTCAAGTATGTAAGTCCAGGAGATAGACGTTATATATACACATATAACTGTTGGCGTGGACATGCTGCGAGATTTCAAAATACTGATTGTTAATTCCCGATGATTCGTATGCCAATTCTCGTTACAAGATGCAAATGAGTAAATGATGGGGTTTTGATAAATATAATGATTTTTTGGAAAATCTCAGATCATTACGGTTGCTGATAAGTTTACAGCTAATGTGGTGAGATATAAAAGGTTCCCCGGTAACAATGGCGAAAGGGCAACATATTTATCAAGATTATGATAAGGCTACTCCGAATGAAAAATCGAAGTTGTCTAGCTGGAGCTGTGATAGAATTTGTTACTTTGAAAAAGGAATTGCAAAGTTATTTTTGCTAATAAATGCCAAAGGATCTTACACAGATATGCGTTGAATTATGACGTTGGTTTCGAGAGCTTTTTAAGTACATAACTGTGGGTAATATGTGGTTGGATCATCATCTCTATTGCTCATTAATTGAAGTGCCTTCAGAAATTTTCGAAGGGTTTGAACACAGATTGTAATCGTTAATATACATTTGATGTTCTAACATAGTTTTGAAGTCAAAGTATAGCTTCGAAAGATGTAGGAATCAAAAAGTGATGGTACCGGTTATATCTCGAATTGAATTCTGAGGTTTCAAAATCAAAATATGTAATTGGGTTTGAATGAGTATGGTTGTTTTGATTTCTATGAAAAAATGTATATTATTGTGAAAGTAGTAAGTATAGTTGATAATTTGCTTAATCTGATTCGAAGAATGTAACATATTAATTGTGAATATATATATATATATATATATATATATATATATATATATATATATATATATATATATATATATATATATCTCGGGTATTACATACCCGTTAAAAAAAATTTCACAATTAATATTTTGTACATAAGAATTTTATTACAGTCTTTATGAAAATATATATGTAAATATTATCCTCAGATGTAACATAGATTTTAATGAGTTAATACTAAATTAAACTCATTCGATTTACGGTTGGAACTAGAATTGAATAATCCCTTGAAGGCTTTAGAGATTACATAAGTATTTCTTCAATATTATTGAAATTATGAATCAATACTTCGTTATTTATTGAGGCGTGATGTTGGTTTTCATTAAATTCTTGTGAACTTCGCAAAGTACGAATGATGTTATCTGAAAAGTTTCGGGTAAATCGATGATGAAAGTGTAAAATCAAATATATACTTGATTTTATCATGAATTGGAATTTGTTGAATTGAGACAGAGATTGTAGTTAACGCTGGTTAAGTTGCGGGCGAAAGACGTACATTATTGCATATTTGTAATATGAATTAACCAAATAGTTAAGATTCATACACAATAGCTTAGCACGGAAAGATTTTGTTTTATGGTTTAAAAATTTATATATATAAGATATACATATAAGTCTTTCGGTAGAAATGAGTTAATACTTCATAACTCGTTGATACAATATACTCGTTGTTGATTCGTAATGATGTCCACAGTGATTCTTGAACTGACGGAGTTTGTGATGTTTAGGTGCTGCTGATTCTGACGATGTTGACGGCACTGACTGTGCTGATGATGCTAACGGTACTGTTGCTGATGTTGGTAAAACAAGTCTAGCTTGTAAATCACACTCCATTCTTTACTCTTGCTTCTATCATTTTGGTTCATTCAACTGATTTATGGTTAGGGCTAGAATAAGTAATTTTTAAAACTTTTAGAAACCACATATTCTTCACAGAATATTTCTTCTTCACAGAATATTTCTTTAATGAAGTTATGGATCAATACTTCATCGTTCATTTTTGTTGGTTCTCCTAGGTATCTATGGTGCGTATGATGTTGATGCTCATGGGACAGATTGTGAAGTTGAGGGTTACGACGCGGTTGTGGTTGGAGGTGGTAATGGTACTGTTGGCGTTGATGATGGTGGTACTGGTTATGCTGCTGTTGCTGCTGATGGTGTTTGTAATCTTTATACCATATTCTCCAAAGCCACTACCCGAGCGCGAAGTTCGTTGATTTCTTCTATTACACCGGGGTGATTATAGGTTCTTCGTCAAGAGGGCAATGTGGTGGATGGAAAGGATCACCTTCTTCTTGTCTCCAATGATTGAGGAGGCTATGAACCCATCCCCAATTCATTCAGAATAGGTGATGAATGATTGGTTGATCCATTCCGGTCACACTGCTTTCGGAGCTTGAGTGAGATTCCATTTCGGAATCCGTGTGACTTGAACTAACGACGAATTCCATTTCGTACGATTGGATAAAGGATTTTTTTTTTCGATATAAAATGATCTTCCGGCTATCGGATGGTATTCGAATTACATAGAATATCTATATATGTAGACTAGAAGATTTCGTAAATTACGGAGGAATTTACGAAATATATCAGGCAAAGTCTAAAGTAACAGATACGATAAGATATGATTTAGCAGATACGCTAAGATATGAATTTTGTCCATACACTACTCATGCAATTAATGTAGCAAGACATGTCTAGACTAATAATGATAAGCAGGTAATTTTCTAAGGATGATAAGCAGATGATTTTCGACTAGAAATGATAAGCAAAACTTTTGACATGCAGACACGATCGAAGTCCAGAGTCACTAATGCATCCTAATGACTTATCAGTTAGACACACTAAGGCAGACCTGGTTCGCTAAGACCACCGCTCTGATACCAACTGAAAGGACTCGTTCATATACATTATAAACGATTCACAATACTTGATTACATCGTGAGGTATTTGACCTCTATATGATACATTTTACAAACATTTCATTTGTTTTTAAAAGACAAACTTTCTTTACATCAAAAATTGATAGGCATGTATACCATTTCATAATATCCACTGTCCAACTATAAATTGACTTAATAATAATCTTTGATGAACTCAATGACTCGAATGCAACGTTCTCGAAATATGCTATGAAAGACTCCAAGTAAATATCTTGAAAATGAGCAAACGCACAGCGTAAGATTTCCTTCAATCCTGAGAATAAACATGCTTTAAAGTGTCAACCAAAAGGTTGGTGAGTTCATTAGTTTATCATAATCATTCATTTTCATCATTTTAATAGACCACAAGAATTTTCATTTCCAGTTCTCATAAATATACGTCCCATGCATAGAGACAAAAATCATTCATATGGTGAACACCTGGTAACCGACATTAACAAGATGCATATAAGAATATCCCCTATCATTCCGGGAAATCCTTCGGACATGATAAAAACGATTTCAAAGTACTTAAGCATCCGGTACTGTGGATGGGGTTCGTTAGGCCCAATAGATCTATCTTTAGGATTCACATCAATTAGTAGATCGGTTTACTAATTCTTAGGTTACCAAGCAAAAGGGGCATATTCGGCTTCGATCATTCATCCATATAATGTAGTTTCAATTACTTGTGTCTATTTCATAAAACATTTATAAAAATTGCGCATGTATTCTCAGCCCAAAAATATAAAGGGGAAAAAGGCAAATGAAACTCACCATACTGTATTTCGTAGTAAAAATATATATAACTTCATTGAACAAGTGCAAGGTTGGCCTCGGATTCACGAACCTAAATTAATTATATTTATATATATATATATGTTGGTCAAAATTTGTCTGACAATTTAAGTCAAGTCATAGTGTACCACAATCCTAATGCTCGAGCCTAATATGCAAAAGTCAAAAAAAGTCAATTTGACCCAAAATGATTTCCAAAATCCATACATGATTAACATATAACTTGAATATCGTCCTTTTATATTTTTAAATATTTTTAAAAGATTTTAATAGAGTAAATAATATAATTCATTTATTATTAAAATTTATATAATAAAAATATACTTTTATATATCTTAAGTAATAAAATTTATAAAGTTTATTTAATATAATATGATAGGTAGTAGTAACGTAATTATATTACACGTAGTAAAATATCTTTGTATTACATATTTATTTGATAATAATAATAAGCAAAACTTGTATTATTTTGAAATAATAATTTTTATTATTCTATTAATAAAAATATCAATATTTATATTTACTAAAAGTGATATTATGAATAAACGATAATTCTAATTATGATAACTTTAATATTTACGATACTTTTTAATATTATCTTTAAAATAATAATTCTATTTAAAATGATAATAATAATGATATTTTATAATAACAATGACATTTCTATTAAAATGATAATTTTTTTTAAAATGATAGTTTTAATACTAACGATACTTTTAATAATAATAGTAATGATAAAAATAATAGGAACGATAATTTTATCTAAATCAATATCTTACAATATTTTAATTTCATCATGATACTCATACTCATTATTTCCTAATCGATTTGTTTAATAACTCTTAATCGTCTTTTATATTGCGTTCATGTTAATGATAATAATAGTAATCATAATAATTAGATATTACTAATATTAGTTTTAAATTATAATAATACTAATAATAATAAATATTATGATAATATTAATGATAATACTAATAACTATTTTAATGATAATAATAATACTAATTATAAATTTAACGATAGTAATAATAATAAAAATAACAATTTTTAATGATAGTACCTTTTATTGATAATAATAATAATAATAATAATAATAATAATAATAATAATAATAATAATAATGATAATAATAATAATAATAGTAATTAGATAAAATTTAGAACGACGATAATAGCGACGATAATAATAATCATTTTTAATAATAATACAAAAATTCAATTGACTATAACTTCTAATCCGTTCATCGAAACCATTCGATATCTAAATGAAAAGTTCTTAATTTTTCGCTAGCTTTCCAACGACATGCATATCTTATACCTTATCTTAACCGCATAGGTAACTAATTTAAGATTCCACATAACCTATCTAAGGGTAATATCAAAAGTACAAGCATGCATAATCCTATATACTCGAGCACTAGTCAGGGATACACTACTAATGTATAAAAGTTAAGTTATGAGTACTCACGTATCAATACTGATATTCAATAGTGCAGGAAAGTACGTAGATGCGACGGAGACGATAAATGCTAAGTTGACCTCAAGACCAATACCCCCGATCCATACCCATAACCTCCATAACTATGACCCATAATTTCCTTAGCCCTATCCTACTCGAAAAACCCATTTGAAATAGCTTGCTCATAACCTCGTCGTAATATTTTATGTATATCTTAATATTACTAATAATAGTAATAATAATAATTATAATATACTAATATGAAATAATAATTGGATGTTAGTATGTGTGAGACTCGGTTGAACTAAATGACATATATATATAGCAAATGCAATTCAACTCACGTCCCCATACGTCCCCATTTCTTGTCTTTTTGAACATCACTTTTACAAGTTAGATGGATCCGTGAGTTACCCACCTTTTTTTTTGTGCGCTTACGTTAAGACTTAAAAGTGTAAAATGTCCTTAACTGTTTTTTTTTCCCGACACCTAACTCACTCATATGATCAATCATGGTCTAATTTACGTACACATATATATTTTTAATTATATATTATATTTAATTCTTATAATTATTTAAATATTATATTTTATTCTCATGCATAGTTCATTTGTAATTTTTACACTGACGTGTTGTACGTTGACCCTCGACTTAAGTACCGGTTCCGGTTTTTCGAACGCATTTTCGTACGCTTAGAAAACTAGCCTTTTACGTTTAGTGACGTGTACCCTTATAAATAAATTAACTTACTCATCAATAAATTACCTTATAAAAATGTAACTTTATAAAATTGAGCGTTGTAGTCATTTGCTTCTATAAATCAGTGACTCGTTGTTTGTCAAAATATATATATATATATATATATATATATATATATATATATATATATATATATATATATATATATATATATGTATTTATTTAAAATTGTAAATTTGTACATAATATATATGTTCGAAATATTTATCTAATGATATAATATTTAGTATTTCAAAACCAATTATATTTCAAAGTTCGTTTTATATAATTTAACTATTTTTAAATATTAGTAGTTATTCTACCAAACAATGTTTTTAATATGAAAAACTAAATGGTCGATTTATCAAGGGACACTAGTTAATCAAAGTAAATTACACTTTTGAAATTTAAACGGAAATGATTACTAACTTTTGACTAACTCTCGTTAATGACACTTTTGTAAATCACTTTTGCAAAATATTCCGGATACCGTTAAAAAGAAAAGGTTTTCTAATTCAAAGTGGATCTCTTAACAGAAACTCGTAATCGTAATTCAATGTATCTAATAATTCAATCATTTAATATTATCTTTTAATTCCGTCGATAATTATTTTAAATATATTTTAAAACAACAACGTTCATGTAAAGTATTATACGTCTAATACTTGTTAAGGTTTTTAAGTTATAATATTAACACATATACATATATAATCAGATTTGTTCATATAATGGTTCGTAAATCATAGAAACTTGGTCGAGGTTTAAATGAATGTATGAACACAGTTTAAAAAAAACTTTGAGATTCAACTTACAACTTTGCTTATCGTTTCCGGAATATATAAAGATTAAAGTTTAAATTTGGTCGAAAATTTTCGGGTTGTCACACTAAATGCAATGACTAAGATTTAGATAGATACCATGGTTGAAACTGATCACCTCAACTCATGGTTATCTTGATGTTTACGTCCTTTTCTTTTAATAGAGAATGTATGTATGTTTTTCCTTTTTAGGAATGAATAAAAGCATTTTACCGTTTACAATGACTTAGCCATTATGTTATTTACAACGATGTCCAAATAATAATAACCGACTAGCGGCAGACGGATTCCGGCATCTACATAAGTCCTGTGCTAGTTATTTTGTACCCCCTTAAGAGGTGATTGTTTAGCCCTCATCGGTACAAGTTTATACTGATAAACTACCAATGAGTAGATGGCATAAACATGCGTGACTGCATGGTGTACACGCCAAAACTAATACAAGTGTAGTATAGACCTACATATGAAGATACAAACTAGTTCAACTGAAGAAAATTCATCACAAAACACTTGAAAATGAAATTTCATTAAATATACCTGATTTCATTACAAGTTACTTCAAAAAATACACAACAACGTGCAGTACAACAAACTAAAAATTAAAATCTAAGAGCTGCTGCACGGTTGTACCATCATCGGCACAAAGATCCTCAAAACTGCCAAAATAGATCTCCGGCAAGGCCTTTTGAGCAGCCTGAAGCTCCTGGGCAGCAGCCGGATTCACCTTCCTAGCAATATCCGGATATAAGGAGACGACCCCACCAACGTGATGCTTCTGCATCAACCTAACAACATGGGTAAAATTGGCCGCCCCAAAGCTATCCAAATAAGTCTGGAAAGGTGCCTTCACATTAGAAGAATTGATAGCCTTTTTCAAAATCGAAGGAAGACCACCCTGCAATCGCTTACACTCTGCCAGGGCTGCCTCCCTGGCAGAAACAGCAGCATCAATCTCCTTATCCTTCTCCCCTACCACCCGAACTAGTTCATCCTTGGTAGCCCTCAACTGGCTCTCCAAGCTTTTAACAGCTTCCTGGGCCATGGGCGCTTGGGATATCTCATCACGAGCAGCTTTAAGCTGACACTCCAGGTCCATCACCTGCTCTTCCAGGTCCAAACCATCCAGGAAAAGTGTATTCAGTGCCATGAGCGCCCGGGCTCGGACAACTTTAGAGTCTTCCCGGGAAAGGGCAGAAACTGCTTGGCGAAAGGACGAAGAAGACCCCTTCTCTAAAGCACTCTTGCAGCCAGGATAATCAATATCCAGCTGAGAGAAGGCACGGACAAGATCATCCCCTACAGAGATATTGAAGTGAAGGTCATCAAAACTTTCCAGGGTAAATTGTTCGCCATCTCCACCCAAATCTATGGGCTCCGTCTCGATTGTACCGGCACCAATAGATGGCTCGGCAGCAGCTGCAAAACAAAATTTTTTAAGAAAGTTAGCCATGAGACAAATTACAATGTTAGGTAAGGTTGGCCTATCAGAGCAAGGTAGTTACCTTTGGCTTTCTTCCGTAACTGAGGAAGCTCGTGAATCCTCCTCTTCACCACCGTGTGCCCCTCTGGCTCAATCGGACCGGGGAGAACCAAGTCGGCCCCATCACCGACATTCTGCTCCAGGTCCTGGGGAGCGACATCTGGCTCACCTTCTGGATTGACCGGGACGCTCTCCACCCAGACCTCCTGTAGGTCACCAAAAGCCATAGCAGTAAAAAACTCCATTACTGTCGTATAAACATAAAAAACAAACGAGGTTAGCGTACGAACAATAAACTAGGCGACGTAACAGTTGGCTAGGATCAGTCTTCACGTGCTTCATTAAAACGAAGGACATGCTTGGTATTTGGATCTGGCCATTGGTGACTAACTCCTCCCAACACAAGCATGGCCTCCGGGTATGGCCGTTAGGGAAACTTGAACTCCCGGATGGCTAATATGCATGCCTTCTCGGCAGCATTCAGTCTCGGGATCTTATTGGCCCCCTTTTTCACATTAACTGCCCATTCGCAGCGCTCAACAAATCGTGGCGGTAGTCCTTTGCTATCAACAAAAAAGAAAGATTCCCGCCACTCTTTTAATGAAGTATCCACGTCTCCAGTAAAGTTGAACGTCGCTCTCCGTTTAATGGAAAACCATCCAATCTAAGATGTTGAGACGAAGAAATAGAATTGAAACATGCGAACGGTAAGAAGAATATGATAATGATTAAGGTACATCTCCCACATTACCAATTTATGGTACGCATGGGGATATAACTGAGCATGTGCTATTCCATAGTGTGTAAAAAATTGGTACATGAATTTAGAATAGGGCAACCGAAAATTGCCCACGCTGATAGTTGTTCCATAAAAGGTAACCATGCCCTTGGGAGGCTTATGGGCCCGGTGGGAGGCATCAGGCACCCTCAACGTATAACGGGTCAAAAACGGATACTTACGTACCATTTTGTCAAGGTATTTATCACATACTAGACTCATGATACTACTAACATCTACAGAAGGCCTGGAAGAAGATTCGGGAGCGTCTACACTAGTAGAAGTAAAAGACTTATCCGCCATATATACGAAAATAGAAAAAAGCAAACTAATAAAAAGAAGGAGACAGAAAAGGTACCTTTTTCGTGAAAAAACTGTTGGTTTTTTGAGAAAGAAACGTTTAGGGTACGAAGGCTGTAAAAAGTGAAAATATTGGAAAAGGGAAGCTATTTATAGGTTTCAAGAAAATTGATCCAATGGCTCAGATCAAAAGATGGATTCGCAAAAGTAATGATTAAGATTGCAAAAAGAAGTCCCTCGAACGAGGTTCCAAAAAGTTGAAAAACGGAAAAAACACAAAAAGTGGGGGCGTATTTGCAGAAACTGTCTTTTCACGCTGACAAGCATTTAATGCACATCTAATCGGAAGCATGGCTTCATTCTAAAAAGTTTGACGAGGATAACCGTTTCAGTTACCGTCATCAAACTGAGGGGACTTAATTATACGCATAATGATCTGTCTCAAAACAAGTAGCACCCTAGCCAGGATCTTACCCGACACGTTTCGTCCCGAAAGAAAGGCCCCTTCCCGACAATCATCCGACATCATGTAGCCAGTCATGGTGACCAGAACCGTAAAGAAACACTCAGAGTAAATAGAAAGCAAAACCTTCCCGGTTAGACTAAGTGCTCCGTGTTATCTTAGCCGATACCAACATGATGCCGGTACCGTCACTACTTTCCGAATTCAGTATTCCAACCCGGTATAAAGATACCTTCCCGGGACAAGCACGCTGTCTCGGGGAAAGTGCACCGTCCCGGAACAAACACTTCATCCCAGAACGAGCACTCGATCTTAGAATAAACACACAAGCAAGCTGCACTCCACATCCGCCCACAAATCTAGGAAAGTTTGTTAGGATCTGCTCGATTATTCCCATGAAAGGGACAGGTGCTACGTCACCTCTTGGAATTGGCAAAGTTTGTTACAACCATGAAATGGACATTTGCCACATCATCATTCCCTCATAACATCTATAAATACGCGAACAAGATCATTTATTCAAAAACACTGGATGCATTTATATTACTCTGCCTAAATTAACTACGGTAGCCTTTCTCCAGTCGTTAACACAATTTCAATCGATATTCCGATCGCTATCAAAGTTAATCCTTACTTTAAGATATTAACTTATTCGGTCCCAATCGAATAAGGTTAATCTAATCGATTGTTTTATGCCCTTGGAATCCAAATTTCAAATCGGGGTTTGCACAATTATTGGAGTTAAAACATTCGATCCACTCTTTTTCCCAAAATTAAGCACTCAACCCCGAAATCTATCTACGCAAGACGATTTTGGTTTGATAAGTGATGTGGGGAAAGAACTCGTTGAGAATAAGTGGGCACCCATGGTACAAATTTCTCTTGCATTGGTCTTGTTTCCTTTTGTCGTGAAGAGTTTTGTGTAAAAGTTGGACCAAAATCCTTTTCGACTTTTTCAAAATCACGGTTCATTAAAACTTTTACTTGCAAATCATTGTTGTCCTTTTCAAGAAGAGCTACATGTTTTCTATAGCCTTTTAGTTCAAGTTTTAATTCAACGATTTCTTCCCTTAGGGAATTAATAAGGACATTTGAAGGTCCTTCAGTGAGGGAGACGTTCATGTGACAGGGTTGAGGTTCCTGTGTGACCTTGGTCTTTGAAATCATTTCACAGAAAGTAGTTGTTTGACTCGCAATCTGTTTTTCAAGTTCATGCACATCACATACAAGTTGGTCATTTGTGGACACATTGAGTGAGATTTGGTGTTGCAAGGCTTTTATGATCAGTTGAAATTTACGTTCATTGTCAAAAGATTTCATTTTGTTTTCATGAATTTCTTTTTCTTAACTGATGATATATTTTTTCCAAAACCAAGGTTGGTAAACTGTAATGACCCGAACTTTTCCATGATTATCCCATGATTATATATTAAATGAAATTGATATTTACATGATTAAATGTTTCCAACATGTTAAGCAATCAAACTTGTTAAGACTTGATTATTTGAAATGAGTTTCATGTAGACAATTGACCACCCAAGTTGACCGGCGATTCACGAATGTTAAAACTTGTAAAAACTATATGATATATATATATATATATATATATATATATATATATATATATATATATATATATATATATATGTACATAGCTAATATGATATTATGAAAAGTAAGTATCTCACAAGGTATATTAACAATGGGTTATATACATAAAATGAGACTATTGAATTATGAAACTCGAAACGATATATATAACGATTATCGTTATAGCAACGCCTTACTAAATACATATGTATCATATTAAGATATATTCATTGTTGGTGATTTGTGCCACCAATATGATTTAAGTGTAATGGGCTTAATTTGTTAACCAAAATAACCTTGATAAATATCGAACAAGTTTGGGAAAGTGTGGAGTGCACACTTGTTTGAACTTATCGTAATTATGAAGGGGGTTCGGGGGCAGTGCCCCCGATAGCAGGGTCCAAGGGGGGGTAACTGAAATGTCCCGTTCATATTAATTATAAACATTCCATATTAATTAATTTTGTTGCGAGGTTTTGACCTCTATATGAGACGTTTTTCAAAGACTGCATTCATTTTTAAAACAAGCCATAACCTTTATTTTTATCGACAAGGTTAAAAGGACACCACCTAGATTATCCAGAAATGATAATCTAAAAATATCACACTTACACAATACCAATACATATTGATTTACAATATTAATACGTTACAACAAAGTAATTCCCGAATGCAGTTTTAAACAATATTATACAAGCATGCTGACACTAAATCTTGTCCATATATTAGCATGCAACAGCGGAAGCTCTTAATAATCACCTGAGAATAAACATGCTTTAAATGTCGAAAAAAATGTTGGTGAGTTATAGGTTTAACCTATATATTTATCAAATTGTAATAATATACCACAAGATTTCATATTTCAATATACATCCCATACATAGAGATAAAAATCATTCATATGGTGAACACCTGGTAACCGACATTAACAAGATGCATATAAGAATATCCCCTATCATTCCGGGAAATCCTTCGGACATGATAAAATGAATTCAAAGTACTAAAGCATCCGGTACTTTGGATGGGGTTCGTTAGGCCTAATAGATCTATATTTAGGATTCGCGTCAATTAGTAGATCGGTTTACTAATTCTTAGGCTACCAAGCAAAAGGGGCATATTCGGCTTCGATCATTCACCCATATGATGTAGTTTCATTTACTTGTGTCTATTTCGTAAAACATTTATAAAACTGCATGTATTCTCATCCCAAAATATTAGATTTTAAAAGTGGGACTATAACTCACTTTCACAGATTTTTACTTCGTCGGGAAGTAAGGCTTGGCCACTGGTCGATTCACGAACCTATAACAAATATGTACATATATATCAAAGTATGTTCAAAATATAATTACAACATTTTTTATTACGTTTTAATGATTTGAGTGTGTTAAGTCAGCAATCCTCGTTTGTAACCTTCAACTAGTTGTCCACAGTTAGATGTACAGAAAATAAAGCAATATATTTTATCTCGAATCAATCCATGACCTCGTTTATACAAGCCTCAGGCTAGATCACAACTCAAAGTATATATAATATTTTGGAATCAACCTCAACCCTGTATAGCTAACTCCAACATTACTGCATATAGAGTGTCTATGGTTGTTCTGAAATATATATATAGATTGGTCGATATGATATGTCAAAACATTGTATTCGTGTCTATGGTATCCCAAGATTACATAATATATTAGAAAACATGTATAATACAATATGAGTTAGCTAGGATATGATTAATATAGATTTGTTACCAATTTTCACGTAGTTATAACAAGCAAAATTATCCAATCTTGTTTACCCATAACTTCTTCGTTTTAAATCCATTTTTAGTGAATCAAGTTGCTATGGTTTCATATTGAACTTAAGTTTATGAATCTAAACATAAAAAGTATAAGTTTATAGTCGGAAATACAGGTTACAAGTAATTTTTGTAAAGGTAGTCATTTTAGTCGAAAGAACGACGTCTAGATGACTATTTTGAAAAACATACTTTCACTTGGAGTTTAACCATGATTTTTGGATATAGTTTCATGTTCATAAGAAAAATCATTTTCCCATAAGAACAACTTTTAAATCAAAGTTTATCATAGTTTTTATCTAACTAACCCAAAACAGCCCGCGGTGTTACTACTACGTCGTATATTCGGTTTTACGGTGTTTTTAGTGTTTTCAGGTTTTAAATCATTAAGTTAGCATATCATATAGATATGGAATATGTGTCTAGTTGATTTTAAAATTCAAGTTAGAAGGATTAACTTTTGTTTGCAAACAAGTTTAGTATTAACTAAACTATGTTCTAGTGATTACAAGTTTAAACCTTCGAATAAGGTAGTTTTATATATATGAATCAAATGATGTTATGAACATCATTACAACCTCAGGTTTTGTGGATAAACCTACTGGAAATGAGAAAAATAGATCTAGCTTCAAAGGATCCTTGGATGGCTTGAAAGTTCTTGAAGCAAAATCATGACACGAAAACAAGTTCAAGTAAGATTTTCACTCAAAATAAGATTGTTATAGTTATAGAAATTGAATCAAAGTTTGAGTATGAGTATTACCTTGAATTAGAAAGATATCTTACTGTAAATAAGAAAGATTTCTTGAGGTTGGATGATCACTCAAAGTGGATTTGCAAGATTGGAAGTAAGCTAGTAAACTTGGAAGTGTTGTTGGTATGTTCTTGAGTAGTTGTTTTGTAACTTGGTTTATGTATGGATTTATGAACTAGATTGAGCTAGATTTTGATGAAGATGATGAAGAACACCTAGAAAAATAGAAGAACACTTGAGAGAGAGTATTTTGATACATGTAAGTTGCAAAATGAAAGTGTTTATGTGTGTGTTCTTTCACATGAACTATGGTGTCAATATAGGCTCCATTAGTTTGTTGTTTTGTTAGATATTTCATGCTATTTTCCAAATGATGGTTCCCACATGTGTTAGGTGACTCAAATGGGCTGCTAATAGCTGATCATTGGAGTGTATATACCAATAGTACATACATATAGAAGCTGTGTATTTTACGAGTACGAATACGGGTGTATACGAGTAAAATTGTTGATGAAAATGAATGAGGATGTAATTGTAAGCATTTTTGTTAAGCAGAAGTACTTTGATAAGTGTTTTGCAGTCTTTCAAAAGTGTATGAATACATATTAAAATACTACATGTATATACATTTTAACTGAGTCGTTAAGTCATCGTTAGCCGTTACATGTAAGTGTTGTTTTGAAACCTTTAGGTTAACGATCTTGTTAAATGTTGTTAACCCATTGTTTATTATATCTAAAGAGATGTTAAATTATTACATTATCATGATATTATGATGTATTAATATATCTTAATATGATATATATACATTTAAATGTCGTTACAACGATAATCGTTTCATATATGTCTCGTTTCGAAATCCTTAAGTTAGTAGTCTTGTTTTTACATATGTAGTTCATTGTTAATATACTTAATGAGATACATACATATCATAATATCATGTTAACTATATATATATATATATATATATATATATATATATATATATATATATATATATATATATATATATATATGCCATCATATAGTTTTTACAAGTTTTAACGTTCGTGAATCGCCGGTCAACTTGGGTGGTCAATTGTCTATATGAAACTTATTTCAATTAATCAAGTCTTAACAAGTTAGATTTCTTAACATGTTAGAAACACTTAATCATGTAAATATAAATTTCATTTAATATATATAAACATGGAAAAGTTCGGGTCACTACTGTAACCCCTGTCGGGGTCCAATGGGCAGAGCCCCTGGCTGGGGTCGAGCTGCCAGGTCAGCTTGGAAATTTTTTATTTGGGTTAATATCGCTTTATTAAAAATGTGTTAAAATTTGATTTAAAGCTTTCAACGACGTTAAATGAGATCATTAACTTAAAGCTTTCAAAAACAACACTTACATGTAACGACTAACGTTGACTTAACGACTCAGTTAAAAAGAATATACATGTAGTGTATTAAGATGTATTAGTACACCTTTGAAAGACTTCAAGACACATATCAAAGTACTTCTACATAGCAAAAATTCTTACAATTACATTTCCATTCATTTTCATCAACAATTCTACTCGTAGTCATTCCGTATTTGTACCCGTATTATACACAGCTTCTAGACGTACTTACTATGGGTATATACCAATAGGAACTAGCATGGGATTCCACTCTTGATTATGTCATGCATGACTAATCAAATTTAACTTCTACCATGAACTATTCAAGTAACTGGAACTCATTTTAACCCCACTCACCACTCACCATTCACCACTCACCAATCGATCCATTTCACTTCCAATTCTCTTCCTAATTCTCTCTAAACACACACACACTCTTAGGAACAAAATTTTCAGTAAACTAATCATCATCTTCATTAAAAATTACTTCAAGAATCAAGCTATAATCATCATAGGAAGAACACTTCAATAACACTTCGAAAATCCTTTCAAGTTGCTAGTTTACTTTCAATCTTGAAAATCTATTCCAAGTAATCATCTAAGATCAAGAAACCTTTGTTAATTACAGTAGGTTATCTTTCTTATTCAAGGTAATTTTCATATCTAAACTTTGATTCGATTTCTATAACTATAAACTATCTTAATTCGAGTGATAATCTTACTTGAACTTGTTTTCATGTAATGATTCTACTTCAAGAACTTTCAAGCCATCCAAGAATCCTTTGAAGCTAGATCAATTCTTGTCACTTCTAGTAGGTTTACCTACTAAACTTAAGGTAGTAATGATGTTCATAACATCATTCGATTCATATATATATATAACTATCTTATTCCAAGATTTGAACATGTAATCACTAGAACATAGTTTAGTTAATTCTAAACTTGTTCGCAAACAAAGTTAATCCTTCTAACTTGACTTTTAAAATCAACTAAACACATGTTATATATATATATATATATATATATATATATATATATATATATATATATATATATATATATATATATATATATATATATATATGATATGCTAACTTAATAATTTAATATAACGACCCGTCCTAATCCATCTGGACGAATACATTACATTTGGTTACATCGCGAGGTACTTGACCTCTATATGATACATTTTACAAACATTGCATTCGTTTTTAAAAGACAAACTTTCATTTCATCGAAAGTTGACGGCATATATACCATTTCATAATATATCCAACTATAATTGACTTAGTAATAATCTTGATGAACTCGACAACTCGAATGCAACGTCTTTTGAAATATGTCATGAATGACTCCAAGTAATATCTCTAATATGAGCAAATGCACAGCGGAAGATTTCTTTCATGACTGAGAATAAACATGCTTTCAAGTGTCAACCAAAAGGTTGGTGAGTTCATTAGTTTATCATTATCATTCATTTTCATCATTTTAATAGACCACAAGATTTTCATTTCTCATAAATATACGTCCCATGCATAGAGACAAAAATCATTCATATGGATTGAACACCTGTTAACCGATATTAACAAGATGCATATAAGAATATCCCCTATCATTCTGGGAAATCCTTCGGACATGATAAAAACGAATTCGAAGTACTAAAGCATCCGGTACTTTGGATGGGGTTTGTTAGGCCCAATAGATCTATCTTTAGGATTCGCTTTAATTAGGCGTGCACTAATTCTCAAAATTAGTGATGTTCTCTAATTCTTAGGCTACCAAGCAAAAAGGGGCATATTCAGCTTCGATCATTCAACCATCTAATGTAGTTTCGATTACTTGTGTCTATTTCGTAAAACATTTATAAAAATTGCGCATGTATTCTCAGCCAAAAATATAAAGGGTAAAAAGGCAAATGAAACTCACCATAATGTATTTTGTAGTAAAAATACATATGACGGCATTGAATAACTGAACAATGTAGGGTTGGCCTTGGATTCACGAACCTATATCATTTATATATATATTAACACAAAAAAGTAATCGAACAAATTTATATATATAGTTATTTATTAGTTATATCATTTTTATATTAATAACCTATATGTTTCATATATTTAAAATAAATAAAAATATTAATTTTGTTATGTTATATGTATTTAATAAATTTTTGTATATATATGTATATATATCTTTTGTTTGTTAAAATTATATTAATACTTAAATAATATTAGAATGATAAAAATAATAATAATGATAATAGTTTTAAAAATGATATTTTTAATATTAATGATAAATTGATAACTTTAATAAAAATAATACTTTTAATAAAAATGTTAATTTTAATAATAATGTATTCTAATAATAATAATTATAAAAATAATGATTTTACTAATATTATTAATGATACTATTATTTATTTTAATAACAATAATGATAATAATACTACTAATACTTATGATAATAATAATAATAATAATAATAATAATAATAATAATAATAACAATAAACTAGATAATCCTATTAATACTAATGATAATAATAATAATAATAATAATAATAATAATAATAATAATAATAATAATAATAATAATCATAATTTTTATATTTAGTGTTAGTTTAATAATAATATTAATATTAAGATAATAATAATAAGATAATAATATTAATAAATAAATGAATAGATAAGTAACTACCTCAAAGGAGTAACCCTAAAAAATAAATGCCCAAGTCCGGGTTTGAACCCGCGGCATCCCGCTAACCCAATAACATACCAAACCACTTCTCCATTTCAGTTTTTATGATCTATAACACGAACTTAATTTACTTAATCTGAAAACTGTTCAGACCAATCTGATAATAATGATCACGGCCCAATGTAATTAAATCTCAGTCCAACTGTAATCTGATCCAACATTTCACTTGGCCCAATATGTATCACAAGCCCAATTCTAAAATCTAATAAGTCCTAAGTCTAATACATGTTTTAAATAAAATAACGATGGGTTGTGTGTACTGTTATTCAACCAGGATCTCCAATAACAACTACATCATCTCTACCATATCATCGTAATCTCCATCATCATCATTCTAATCACGTCATCATGATCCACATCATCATCGTTTTCGTTTGCCAAAATAATAATCAGAATCATTATTAACTCTTTCACTCCTCATTAACATCTCGTGATAGCATCATCGATTCATTATTATCTGTACTTATCATTGAGCATATCATCACGATCATTATCTTACCATTATCCTAGCTCTCTGGTCATCATCATCATAAACATACATAAAATCATCAGGTAACACGTATCAACTTAATCTCGCTAACATCTTTATCCGTAACCATTATCATTAATCATGTTTTCATGGTTTCTCCTCCTCATCCATCATTATCTTCATTCAACACTATAATATAAGAATATACAGCCCAACCTTTTACAAGTCCATCTAGCATTTTATGATCCAATCTTGTAAACCCATATTTTCCTACTAGCCCACTAGGTTGTAAAGATATCACTTATTTATGTTAGTGGTGTACAGCCGTGAATATCCCTCTTAATCATATGAATCGACAAGCTTTACATTACAGCTATTGATGCTATTATTTACACGTCAATATTCAACATTTAATATAAGTCCACTTGCAAAAACAAGTTTACGATCCATAATATTAAACAAGTTTCGGTCCTACAGCAAGTTTTCTTTTCCATTTTTCTTTATAGCACAAGTGGGGTTCGCTTGATATTTTATTTGTCGGCCAATCAAGGGAAAGATACAGTGGCAATAATTAATAATTGGAAAGATTACTTTATCGTTTCATCATTAGTAAACTAAATGATTTCCTATAGTGTTCTTGTCTCGTTCCCACAGAAACAAAAGTAGAAAAAATTACGGTAGAAGGTGGCGATGGATGTGGGTTATCTTGTTTTATTATGAAGACGAACAATAACCGTAGGTCGTTAGGATGTGTGTGCTTCTAGCTGCATATATAAGGTAGTCAACAGATGCACACGTCAAAAATAACTAGGAGAGTTGGGTTGGTCTGTGGACAGGAAAAAAATCATAATTGTAGTGAAGTGAAGTGGTGGCGATGGTTTAGTTCATACGGGTTTGATGATGGGTGTGGTGGTTGTAACTGCGGTATAGGAACGAAAAGAAGGAGAAGGAAAAATGTAGCAGCGGTAATCTATTATAATTGGTGGTTTTTGTAGAGTGCAAACACAGAAAGCAAGCATAAAATAGTAGGTATTTTGGAGTGGAAATGATTTGTGTGATGGTATCCTTAATTTTTAGAGGAAACAGGAAACGGGTTACATTCGTTTGTTTGTGTTCGATTTGAAACAGAAATATGTAATAGTGGCGGTAATTACCTGATTACAAAAAAATGAAGATGGTGACAGTTGTTGTCATGGTGATGCTGGCCGGTGAGGTGGTGATCGAAAATAATAGTGGCGTTTCTCCGTGGTAATTTCGAATAGTGATAGAAGATGGATGCTTTTAACGTTGATTCTTGTATCGAAATTATCAACTGGATTTGTAATGGGTGTGATGATGATCTATGAACATTATTGGAACTAAGTTGGTTGTTTATGGTAGTGGTTCTCGGATAAAAGAAAGAGTGGTGGTTAAGGAGTGATCTTATAGATGATTTAACATAATGTATGTGTATATGTGTTGCTAGAGAAAATTGCTCGATTATTAAGTAGAAGGAAAGAAACAAAATTAGTGAGGAATACATGAGGATAATTGATGATATAGTAGTTTTCTACTTTACAGCTCCCGAAATATTTTGATTCTAGTTTGTCTACAATAATTCACAGGAAAAGAAAGAAAATATATATATATATATATATATATATATATATGGAAAGTTGATGTTGAAGTATTACAATCATTTACTATTTATTTTCATTATACTCACAAGCTCACATATTACTTGTTTAATATCACTCAAAATAATGGGCGAGTGCTACGATCGTTTATTAAGTGAAATCTAAATCAAATATATAAACTTTCAAATATATATATATATATATTTGAAATAATAATTACTATGCTATTTTATTTTATAAACTTAATTATAACACTACATCATTTAATATTTCATATTATATTTCAAATTATATATTCATATATTTAAATATATATGTATCTATTTACTAATAGTGGTTCGTGAATCGTCGGGCATGGTCGAAGGGTAATTGCATAAATGAAAACAGTTCAAAAATTTTGTAATTCAATTTAATAGACTTTGTTTATCATGTTGAAACCATACAAAGATTAAGTTTAAATTTGGTCGGAAATTTTCGGTCGTCACAGTACCTACCCGTTAAAGAAATTTCGTCCCGAAATTTGAGTGGAGTTGTCATAGCTAACAATAAGTAAGTTTTTATGACGAATATGAGTTTATAACTAGAGTTTTTATCATTAATGAGTACAATGGATAAAACAATTCATGTGAAGAGTACTAGTGAAGCTATCGCAAAAGAATGAAATGAGAAATAAAGTTTCATCTTAATCGATGACTTAGTCACGGTTGATTTCCGGAATTCAAGGGACTTAGAGGAATCTTCATAATAAGATTTGATTCTTCGGTAATTAAGGAAGTTAAGATCTCTTTAATTAATTGCGGTCATCTGTCTCGATTGCTCTGTCGGACATTTTCATTATAAATTCACCCTCCTCATTTCCTTTATATTTTGGAGTTCCATACTTTTGTTTTCTCTTCTAGATTTTAAGTCAAACGAATAATGGTCCAGAATTCTTAAGTATGAATTTCAGGATGAACACAGTTAATGTTCTAAGATAGATTTTGTAATAGCACGATCTTGATTGATTTACATTACCAGAATTCAAGAGAAAAGATAGAATTATCAGGAAGATATGTTCTTGATATGTTTGAAGATTAGATAGAATGTAAGAGTCGTGTAACATGGCACATGATGATGTTATGATCTGTGAATCATCACGTTCCATTAGAAACTCAGCATGACTTACTGTAATATAATCACGTTGATCAAATGTCATTATATTATACTAACTCATGCTTCAATTCCCAACACTTCTTCAGAATCATTCATAATTTAATCTCAAATTTTATAGAAGGATAGAAACTGAAATAGTTTCTTTTATGATGTAACATAGATAACACGAGGAGATAGATAATTTCGGATGAAAATATTTATTAAAATATCTTCAAAAATATTAAAGATATTTATGATGATATTTTGGGAATTTCTAAGTTAGATGGTTGATGAAGAAAGATTTTTCGCAAGATTTTAACATGAGTACGGAGCAAGATATTCGTTGAAGGTTTCATCGGATCCAGAATTACCTGGTTTCTTTGAATATATGGTATGGTCCTTGTATTTGGCCTTGGTCTCCTTCATGGTTTGCTCAATATGTTTTTCAGTACCAAATTTTCTATCGAGCGTTCCCAACATTCCATTCTTTATTTTCCAACTTTTGACCGTTTAGACCATCTATGCTTTTTACTGTTTCCTCTGCATTTAATGCTACCATATCTGAATCATCGGTTATCAATCCGCGGTGGTTTCAAGAGAATTGTGTTTTTAAATGATTAAACGTTGATGGTAATATGGTGGAATATAAAAGGTTCCCTGGTAACAATAAAAGAGCATGCATATATATCAAGGTTATAATAAGATTGTTTCGAAAGAAAAGTTAAAGTTGATTTGCTGGAGCTGTGACAAAATTGGCTAATTTGAAAAAGAATTGCAATGTTATTTTCGGTAATAGCAATGCCAAAGGAGATAGCACAGATACGTGTTAAACGTTTACTCAGGTTCTGATTGTTTTCAGGTGCAAGACTATATGCATAAATCTTTCCTTCGGTAGATGAAGTGTGGTTGGTTCATCCTCTCGATTGAGGTGTTTCCAAGAATCATGAAAGGTTTGAACACAGATTGTAATCGTCAAGATACAATGAGGTTTAGGATGAAATCAAGTGGCAAACTTAAAGAATTGTTTAGTTTCATATGTTATAATCAATATTTTAATTCATTTTAATTGTCTAATATTGGTAGTCCACAGTTAGCAGTTCAATAATTTAATATATAATATTCGAATTAATTAATATGTATCGTGACCCGTGTACATGTCTCAGACTCGATCACAACTCAAAGTATATATATTATTGTAGAATCAACCTCAACCTTGTGTAGCTAACTCAAACATTACTGCATATAGAGTGTCTATGGTTATTCCAAATAATATATACAGATGCGTCGATATGATATATCAAAACATTGTATACGTGTCCCGATATTTAAAGTGTGTAAAATAAATAACATAAATTAAATGACGATAAATAAAATTGCGAGAATATAAATTGCGATAAATAAATTGCGATAAATAAAATGTAATCAGTTAGCTAGGAACAGTTAGCTAGGAACAGTTAGCGTGGATTCTTAACAAATTTTTCTCATAGTTAATTTGTTGATTTCTAACAAATTTTATTTTGTCCAATATTTTCTTCATTATGCCACTTGTTGGATTCTGATAGGTTAAAATCCAAATATGAAATTGAATGAAAATGGTTATTCTGTGGTGAACGAATACGTATATCTGTGGATGTAAGTAGGATAGTAAATGACTTTTGAATCAGATTCGAAGAATGTACAGTGTAACTTAATAATATGAAATCTAAATATTCCTCGGGTATTACCTACCCGTTAAAATATTTTCACCATTAACAGTTTGTACGAAAGAATTTTTAATTACAATCTTTATGAAAATATACTTACATATATATTTTCTTCAGATGTAATCATGAATTTATAGATATCGATTGTTAAATCGTTGATGAAAGATGTGAATGATAACATATGTGAATTAATTATGATAGAAGCTCTTTAAAGCTTCTTTTATCTTTCTCGGGTATTACCTACCCGTTAAAAATTCACATGTCATAGTTAATATGAAACGAATTTTTATTACGATCTCGAGATATACATAAATATATATACATATATCTTTCAATCGTGAACAGAAAGTAATGAATTATTATTTCATAATTCATCATTCTCGGTACTCTTCGGTGTCTGTGGTGCTTACGGAGCTCGTTGTGATGGAAATGATGCTGGTGCTGGTGGTGTTGCTGTTGGTGTTGGTACTGATTGTGGTACCTGCGTAGTAGACGCGAGCCTAGCTTCCAAATCGAACACCGTCACCTCCAAGGTTTCTACTTTACGCTCGAGCCTATGAATTAGTTCTACCCATTCTTCCGTAAGGTTTGTCAATTCTTGATATTTAGTTCGAAGTCTTCTAACTTCTTCTAATAATCCTATCTGATTAGAATTTGGGAGTAGAGGATGAATACTATCTTTAATGACATCGATTCGACATTCGAGGCGGAAAATCCATGCGAAAAGAGTGAAAACGGTATTGCGAACAGGTTCGCCGGTAAGCGGATCGAGCACTCCGACGTTAGGTGGTAAGTTCGGCTCGTGATATGGAGTACCTTCTTCATTTCTCCATAGGGTAAGTATTTCGCGAACCCATCCCCACTTTCTAAAGAAATCACATTAGTTGATCGGTTGGTGCGCTCCCGTCACGCTGTCTTCGGAGTCAGAGGAACTTGGTCGATTCGTAGAGGCCATCTTACGCAATCACAGAAAAGATTTTTGGTAAGAAAAGTTTAGTGACAGCAAATGATAGTTGGATGGTATTCTCAGTGCATAATATGCATAGATATATATAGTACCAGGATCCCTTAAATTACGGACAAATTTACGGGAGATATCAGGAAAAGTTTACTGTAATAGATACGCTAAGATATGAATTTGTCGATACACTATCTATGCAATAAAGGCAGTAGGACGTGTCTAGACTTAGGAATGATAAGCAGGTAATTTTCAACCCGAAATGATAAGCAAAACTTTTGACATGCAGACACGGTCGAAGTCCAGACCCACTAATGCATCTAAACATCTATCAGTTAGACACAGTAATGCAAGACTTGGTTATCTAAGACCACCGCTCTGATACCACCTATAACAACCCGTCCTAATCTATCTGGACGAATACATTACATTTGGTTACATCGCGAGGTACTTGACCTCTATATGATACATTTTACAAACATTGCATTCGTTTTTAAAAGACAAACTTTCATTTCATCGAAAGTTGATGGCATGCATACCATTTCATAATATATCCAACTATAATTGACTTAGTAATAATCTTGATGAACTCGATAACTCGAATTCAACGTCTTTTGAAATATGTCATGAATGACTCCAAGTAATATCTCTAATATGAGCAAATGCACAGCGAAAGATTTCTTTCATACCTGAGAATAAACATGCTTTCAAGTGTCAACCAAAAGGTTGGTGAGTTCATTAGTTTATCATAATCATTCATTTTCATCATTTTAATAGACCACAAGATTTTCATTTCTCATAAATATACGTCCCATGCATAGAGACAAAAATCATTCATATGGATTGAACACCTGGTAACCGACATTAACAAGATGCATATAAGAATATCCCCTATCATTCCGGGAAATCCTTCGGACATGATAAAAACGAATTCGAAGTACTAAAGCATCCGGTACTTTGGATGGGGTTTGTTAGGCCCAATAGATCTATCTTTAGAATTCGCGCCAATTAGACGTGCACTAATTCTCAAAATTAGTGATGCTCCCTAATTCTTAGGCTACCAAGCAAAAAGGGGCATATTCGGCTTCGTTCATTCAACCATATAATGTAGTTTCGATTACTTGTGTCTATTTTGTAAAACTTTTATAAAAATTGCGTATGTATTCTCAGTCCAAAAATATAAAAGGTAAAAAGGCAAATGAAACTCATCATAATGTATTTTGTAGTAAAAATACATCTGACGGCATTGAATAACTGAACAATGTAGGGTTTGGCCTTGGATTCACGAACCTATATCATTTATATATATATATATATATATATATATATATATATATATATATATATATATATATATATATATATATATCAACACAAAATAGTAATCGAACAAATTTATATATATAGTTATTTATTAGTTATATCATTTTTATATTAATAACCTATATGTTTCATATATTTAAAATAAATAAAAATATTAATTTTGTTATGTTATATGTATTTAATACATTTTTGTATATATATGTATATATATCTTTTGTTTGTTAAAATTATATTAATACTTAAATAATATTAGAATGATAAAAATAATAATAATGATAATAGGGTTAAAATGATACTTTTAATATTAATGATAAAGTGATAACTTTAATAAAAATAATACTTTTAATAAAAATGTTAATTTTAATAATAATGTATTCTAATAATAATAATTATAAAAATAATGATTTTACGAATAATATTAATGATACTATTATTTATTTTAATAACTATAATGATAATAATACTACTAATACTTATGATAATAATAATAATAATAATAACAATAAACTTGATAATCATATTAATACTAATGATAATAATAATAATAATCATAATTTTTATATTTAGTGTTAGTTTAATAATAATAATAATATTAAGATAATAATAATAAGATAATAATATTAATAAATAAATGAATAGATAAGTAACTACCTCAAAGGAGTAACTCTAAAAAAAATGCCCAAGTCCGGGTTTGAACCCGCGACGTCCCGCTAACCCAATAACATACCAAACCACTTTTCCATTTCATTTTTTATGACCTATAACACGAACTTAATTTACTTAATCCGAAAACTGTTCAGCCCAATCTGATAACAATGATCACGGCCCAATATAATTAAATCTCAGTCCAACTGTGATCTGATCCAACATCTTCACTTGGCCCAATATGTATCACAAGCCCAATTCTAAAATCTAATAAGTCCTAAGTCTAATACACATTTTAAATAAAATAACGATGGGTTGTGTGTACTGTTGTTCGACCAGGATCTCCAATAACAACTACATCATCTCTACCACATCATCGTAATCTCCATCATCATCATTCTAATCACATCATCATGATCCATATCATCATAGTTTTCGTTTG